>NW_028254108.1:0-172227 GCF_964263255.1 Lissotriton vulgaris
CTTTTTGAGTATTTGTCAAACCAAAATTGTCATTTGGCACGTAATTATTGGCTGTGAGCATTTTAAATGGAGCACATCCGCCCCAAGACGTTGTCATGTGATCAAGATGCTTCTGCCCCGAAACGCGTCGTGGTGGAGTGGTGGTGAGCTAAATAAATCACTAAACACTATACCTGGATTTGCCTCGTTTCTTCTGCTGCCGGACCGCTGCAGGACATCTCTATGCTGAATATATATATATCCCAAACAAGTTTGGTCCACGGTGACGCCGGCGCTCACAGTCTAGCGCGGTGCGTTTCGCAATTGGCAGGACCAGCCGATAATTATTCCACAAAGTCCAACTTGTAGTTGGAAATGAAAACGCACTCACTCGGATATTGGTTTCAAAAGTTACAGCGGCTTTATTTCACCAAGCTTTTCATCAAAGCCCAATGCGTTTCACCTTAAACAAAAGGCTTGATCACAGGATGTTGAGCCTTAACATTGAGCCTTCTTTTATGTTTGTGCATAGTGATAAAATAATATAAATACTAGTGCATTCTGGTTAATGTCGTTTTCCACATTTTCCAACCCTTTCAAAGAAGAAAATAAAAATAAAAAGGTGCTCCATGTGTTTGCAAACAACTTAAAAGGAGATTTTTGCAATGTCACAGATTGTGATCATTTTATTATTGTTGTTTCTTAATGATTGTTCGTTATTTTGTAGTCTCTCTAGTGAGATGTATATTTTTCCTTCCCAGTTTATGTCACTTGTTACTTTAATTTGTTAGGATCAAATTGTCTTATTTTTGCCGTCCTGTCTGAGATGGTGAACATTTTTACTCTCTAGTGAGTGTAAATATTTGTGTTTTAAGAGGTTGCCTCCCATTTTATTGTTATTTCATTATTGATGTTCTCTTTTTTACAGGTGGACGTATAATTCTTCATTCTGGTTTAGGCCTCTCGGGTCTAAAGTCCTGAACGAGATAATATGTTTTGATTACTTCTGCCTGAGAGTCTTGGTCCGATTTCCTCCTCTTTCGGATTCTTGTATTTGTTCAATAGCACAATATCGTAACGTTTCCCAATTGTTATCGTGATGTTTATCCATGTGTTTGGCAATGGTGTTTGCTCGGTCTCGGTGAGTGGTAGCTCGTGTGTGCTCCAGAATTCTTTTTTTCCCCTCAAATATGGTGCTGCCGATATATCTTTTTTCGCAGGGGCATGTGACCATGTAAACTACATGTGTGCTTTTGCATGTGAGATGTTGGAGAATCTTCAATTTCTTGCCTTTATGTATCTCAATTTCCCTTGTTGGAGTTGCAATTTTGCAAACTTTGAACTGCCTGCATGGCCAAAACCCTTCTCTTTGCAGCCAGGTGGTTTTAGGTGGATCTCTGAAGTGGCTGTGCACTAACTGGTCGCCTATATTTTTGGCTCTTCGGTAAGTGATATTAGGATGTTTTCCAATCAATTGTGCCAAGGTTTGGTCCGATTTCAAGATTCCCCAATGTTTCCTGAATATTTTTGTAAGTTGTTGGTTTTCTGCATTATATGTGGTGATTAATCTGATTGTTTTATCTTCAGTTGTGTCATCCTTTTTGTTACGCAGAATTTCTTTTCGATCTTGATTTTTTACTCTATTGAGGCATTTTTTCACAACTTTGGTCGGATATTTTCTTTTGAGGAATCTGTCTGTGGCTTTCTTGCTGTGTTTCTGAAATTCTTGCTCATTTGAACAGTTTCTTTTTAATCGCAGAAATTCCCCGTAGGGAATGGTCCACTTGAGTTTTTCATTGTGGAAGCTCTGCCCATGTAAGGTTGCATTAGTTGCGTTTTTATTCCGGTGCAGTGTTGTCTCTAAGGAATCTTTGTCAATGTAGATTTCTGTGTCTAAGAACACAACTCTTTCTGAGCTTATTTCAAAGGTGAATTTGAGATTTGTTGAGGTGTTATTTAGTTTTGCAAAGTATGTTCAAATTCTGCTGTTGTGCTATTCCAGATAATAAATAAATCTTCTATAAACCTCAGCCATAATATGGTTTTCTGTTTCCATTCATAATTTTCTGTGTTCCAGGCCTCATTTTGTTCAAACCACCCCATTGTAGGGTTCGGATAGTTTGGGGAAAACGAAAATCCCATCGCACATCCTCGTGTTTGTTTATAAATCCGCTTGTTAAATAGGAAGATGTTATTGTTGAGGCACATTGAGATCATTTCATTTAGCATTTTTGTGATGTTTCTTTTCCCCAAATAATATTTACAAGCATTGATTCCGATTTGATGGTCAATGTTTGTATATAGCGAGATTGCATCCATGGTGATCAATTTATAGGATGGTTGCCAAACATTTTCAAGCTTTTTCAGAAGGTCTGTGGTATACTTCAGATAGGATGTGAGGTCTATTACTAATGGAGCAAGGAATTGATCTATGTAGTTTGAGATTGGTTCTAGTAGTGAGTTATTTGCGGACACAATAGGTCTGCCTGGTGGTTTATCTCAGCTTTTGTGTACCATAGGAAGGCAGTAGAAGGTTGGTAGGGTCGGATGTTTGTTGCCCAAATATTTGTACTCATCTTCGTTTAACATGCTTTGTTGGTACCAGTCCATTAGATGGTTTGTTATTTTGATTTGTAGTTCCGATGTTGGAAATTTTTTAGTAGTTGGTAACAGCTTTCATCTTTTAGTTGGCGCTCGGCTTCTTCAACATAGTCAATTTTGTTTATAATGACAATGTTGCCGCCTTTATCTGCCGGCTTTATCTCTATGGTTTTCTCTTCTGCCAGATTTTTTTAAAATTTCTCTTTCCTTTCTTGTTAAGTTGTTGTGTCCTTTCTTTGGAGTGATTTTATATAATTCCTCAACTATTAGCTCATGAAATATATCAATTTTTTTCCTGGTGATAATATCGTATTGAATCTTGATTTTTGCTTTAAACCACTTTTACTTCCCCCCTCCATTTGGAGTGTTTCCTCAATTTCCCTTAGTGCTTGTTCTTCTTGGGATAAATATGTTGTGCCCATTGTCATTAGAGAGGTTAGGCCTTCCATATCTTCCACATTGAGCGCATTCGTTGATCTTTTGCTAGCCTCTTTATTTTGAGATGGTTTTTCAGTATATATTTTTGCTATCTTTAACTTTCTAGTATATTTATATAGATCAATGCGTGTTTTTTCAATGTTCAAGTGGGATGTTGGACAAAAATTTAAACCTTTTTTCAGTGTTTCATTTTCTGTTGTCGTTAAAGTTCTTGTCGAAAGATTGATAACATTTAATTCTTGTGAGTCTTGATCTAGGCCTCTTATCGCCGAGGTTGTCTCAGTCTCTCTTTCGACCAAGTATCTTCCTTTGGTTCCACCCTGGCCCAAATGATGAAGCATGTCACCCACGGGTGAATGAGGGTTCTAGTCCTTAAGGGATAAATTCCCCTTATTGTGATTGATTCACTTTTTCAGCTTGTGAATACACCTGTTTGGTTAATGAGAGAATTCAGAAATAGTTCGCATATTTGGATCCTGGTTAGGCCTATAGTACATTGATAAGATCCGAGGAGATAGTTTGCTGTTCCCCTACAGTATGCACCAGGGAGCTGTGTTGCAGGGAGATGTTCAGAGGCCATGCACCTTTTTACACCTCTCTGCAACACAGCTCTGTGGCGCTTACTGGAGGTACCTAGTGGGCTAATTGGAACCTAGAGACCCTCAGGATTCAAGGGGACTTAATCTCCCAACTTAAAACAGCCACAGGGCATGTTTACACAGTGGTGAAGGGACGGGGCCTGAGGTGACGTGTGCAAACACGCCCTGTGGCACGTTTTAAGTTGGGGAAATAATTCCTCTTCAATCCTGAGGGCCCTTGGGGCCAACCAGCCCACCAGGTGCTTCCAGTAAGTGCCACTGCGCTGTGTTGCAGAGAGGTGGTCCAGGCCATGTTCCTTTTTACACTTCTCTGCAACATCGCTTACTGGAGGTACCTAGTGGGTTAGTTTGACCCTAGGGACCCTCAGGATTCAAGGGGACTTAATCTCCCAACTTAAAAGGGTCCCAGGGCGCGTTTACACATTGGGGAAGGGAGGGGACGGGGCCTGAGGTGACGTGTGCAAACATTCCCCGTGGCACGTTTTAAGTTGGGGAAATAATTCCCCTGCAATCTTGAGTGCCCGTGGGAGATAGCTAGCCCACCAGGTGCTTCCAGTAGGGGCCACTGCACTGCGTTGCAGAGAGGTTGTCCAGGCCATGCCTCTTTTTACACCTCTCTGCAACGCAGCTCTGTGGCGCTTATCGGAGGTACCTAGAAGGCTAGTTGGACCCTAAGGACCCTCAGGGCTCAAGGGAAGTTAATCTCCCAACTTAAAAAGGCCACAGGGCATGTTTACACAGTGGTGAAGGGAGGAGACGGGGCCTGAGGTGACATGTGCAAACACGTTCTGTGGCATGTTTTAAGTTGGGGAAATAATTCCCCTTCAATCCTGAGGGCCCCTGGGGCCCAACTAGCCCACTATGTGCTTCCAGTAAGCTCAACTGTGCTGCGTTGCAGAGAGGTGGTCCAGGCCGTGCCCCTTTTTATACCTCTCTGCAATGCAGCATTGTGGCGCTTACTGGAGATACCTGGTGGGCTAGTTAGACCCAAGGGGCACTCAGGATTCAAGGGGACTTTTTCCCGCAAATTAAAACGGCCACAGGGCGCGTTTGCACACATGTCACCTCAGGCACCCCCCTCCCTTCACCAGGGTGCAACGCGCCCATGGTGCTTTTTGAGAGGTAGTTTTAATCCCCCTGCCCTATTATATAATAGGGTCTGACAGAGAAGGTCATGCTAATCACACGGGTACCCCAACGCATAGTGTTCCCTAGTGTACGTAGGTGTTTTCACTGTATTCTATGTGTCTTTTAGCATAGCACTGGCTGTAGGTCTGATTAGTCGGTTTCAGTTACCATCAGTACCCGTCAGAAAAAGTTGTGGTTACAGGAGGAATTTCTGCTCCTCTGTTGGTTGTTTCTGTACATCTCTTCTTCTACCTGCACGTTTCTCCATCTTTGTGGACTTCTATTGCTCTTTTCTGCATTTCTTTTTTTTTCTTTCTGAGCATTTTTTCTTCTTTCTTCACATGTCCTACTTTTGGGATTCACTGAAAAACCCATAGGTTTCAGAGACGTTATAGTCAGAAATTAGCATTTAAAACACCTTTGAAATTCACTGAAAAACCCATAGGTTTTAGAGACGTTATAGTTAGGAATTAGCATTTAAAAAACCTTAGAAATGTACTGAAAAAACCATAGGTTTCCCATTTATTCTTCCATCGACCTTGAGATGTACATATGTAAAACATATTTAATTTTCAGAAAAACACACATTCACTGGATGATGTCATCAGTGATGTCATTTGAGATGTCATCAGTGATGTCATGATTGATGTCACTGACCATGTCATGAGTGATGTAATATGTGATGTCATCAGCAGTGCATTGCGGGCGCGTGAGTTATAGTTAGCTGAACTAACTATAACAGGGGAATTTCTATGGTTTTATATGAGTGAAATGTCCAGCTAACTATAACACCCCTGAAACCCGTTTTTCAGTGAATATATATATATATATATATATATATATATATATATATATATATATATATATATATATATATATATATATATATATGGTACTATAAAATGTTATGTAAACTAATATATTGGTGCTTGCATAATAATTATTTCATGTTTGCTAAGGAAGTGTGGAAACAGGTCCGGGGTGTGGCAATGGGATCGTGCTTCTCCCCCAGCTACGCGTGTTTACACGTGGGCTGGTGGGAGGGGCGCGGTCTCATTGAAACACTAGGATTTGAACATGTGAAATACTGGAAACGGTTTATTGATGACGTGTTCTGCATATGGGAGGGGGATGAGCAAAGCGCTCCCAAATTTGTTGATGCATTAAACAAAAATCAAGAAAATCTTTTCTTCACCTCCAATGTCAACAAAGTGCAGGCAGATTTTTTAGACGTCCATATAACCATTGAAAACAATACTGTGACTACATCGTTGTTCCGAAAACCTACAGCCGGAAACAGTATATTACATGCCAGTAGTAAACATCCTCAACATGTGATTGCTAATGTTCCATATGGTGAATTACTGCGTGTTAAAATAATAAGCAGTACTCCTGAGATACTTGAACAGGAGGCCAAAAATACCATTTGCAGACTTAAAGCTAGAGGTTACAATGATAAAATTGTGAACAGTGCCCTGAGACATAGCCTTGAAAAATCTAGGGAATCTCTGTTAAGATCTGAAGCACTAGAGCCAATAACTGATAACAATACTCCTCGCTTAATTCTGACTTATAGCAAACAGGAAAGACAAATTAGGTCTATTGTTAAGAAACACTGGCCTATCCTTATGACCGATGGTTTCTTCAGTGATACATTACCGATCAATCTCACAATAACCTACAAAAAATCTAAAAGCATGCACAACAGTCTGGTGAAAAACAGTCCAGAGCTAGGTAGTGGCAGCACCTGGCTAAAACAGAAAGGTTTTTTCAAATGCTCCTCATGTAGGGCGTGCAAATTTGGTGTAAATAACACACACTACAGCACACCCTTCAGTTCCATCAGTAAAGCTATCCGGGGTAATTACAATTGTCATAGTGATTTTGCAGTATATGTCCTGACATGCACCTGTGGCCTACGAGAAATAGGCAGTACCAAACTACAGGTGCATGTCAGGATTCTGCAACACTTATGGGCAATAGTAAATAATGACAACACATACCCGGTAGCGCGCCACTTCAGGCCAACTCACAACAATGACCTGTCAAATTTGACATATTTTGTCATAAATGTGGTGGCTCCTCTTAAACGGGGAGGAGACAGAGAGAGATTACTGAGGAAGAAAGAAACAGAATACATAGTGGAGCTTGACAGTAAATATCCTAACGGACTGAACACCACAGAAGATTTACATCATTTGTTATAATTATTCACATGATATGAGTTCATTTTGTGTGCATTAAAGGCTACATCAAAGGTAGATACAAAATAAACCTTTATGTTTCTTTCATTTATTCTTTAAGGTCTTCCAGAACTATAATCTTCGTATGAAATATAGAAAATCTGATTGCATTATGTTGCACCATGGGTGAACCAGTTGAAAAATTCAACTAAGATGAAAAATAAACCTGATATTATGATCCGTAATTGTTATACTCTCACAAAAATACCATGTACATATTGATGAGTATTAACTTTTTGTAAATAACAAAAAGGTTTTTCTGCTTTGACTTTTTTCACATTATCACATTTAATTATTTTCCTCTAGCAATCACTAAGGGTTAGATAAGCATTACGGGCACTTGAAGCACTTTTGATGCATTGAACATGAATATCAATTACGTTCTCATACATGAATTTTGAAATCCAGTATAGATATAATTGTTAAGTATATTGATACAAAGTTACGAAATTTGGATGGTCAAATATTTAAATTTTGATTACTGATGTATATAGATATATTATATGTAAATTTGTGTAAATAAGAAATATGTGTATATATATATATTTTTACCTGTATATACATTGTTTCAAATATATATATATATATATATATATATATATATATATAATGAAATAAATCCACTTATTTGCACCAGCAACTATTGGGTCCACTCTTCGTCATTTTGGATTTGGGCAGTGTGAGTCTGCAGCGTGACGATTTTCCAAAATATATATATATATATAAACCCTACTGTCAGTCAGCAGTAGGTAGTCATAGTCAGGACCTAGTTTCCATAGAAAAAGGGTTTTTTGAAGTTTTGGGGTGGTCCATTAGGCATGGTCTGAGAAAGAGGGGGCTAAAAAAAGTGCATAGTTCCATTTTAATTTCCATATGATCCATAGTCTAACCTACTGTCCGAACTGCTGGACGGAATTGCACCAAATTTGACAGAAAGGTGGATGTTGTTATACAGACTGATCTTTTGTTATTTGGTGCGAATGTGTTCAGTAGTTTTTGAGAAATGTGAGAAGAAAAAAAGTCAATGATATCTCTGCCCCCCCCCCAATATTTTACGATGATCCATGATTTATTACGATATCGCGCTCCAACAGGAATGCTGTGATTGGCTGGACTCAACCTTAGCAGAAAGTTACGGCTGCTATTTTATCGATCGGAAATGGTTCCTTGGGCTGAAATGTCTGTGAACGCTATCATAAGGGGTCAGGTTGAAGGTACTGTGACCGCATGTTTGAAAAGTGGGGGTGTTAGTGATATAAGTTATATGTCCAAAGTGTATTCTTTGATCATGCATGATATTTGCGACAATGTCTTGACCATCACTGCAGCCTCCGTGTACTGTCATACGACGTCATGACTATAGAAGTTGTCGCAAATATTGGTGAAAATATATAAGGTAGTAGTAGCGTTTGCAGAGTGGTGCAGAAAGGGGTCTGGGCCTCCGACCAGCGCTCGGGAATTTCACTGCATAGGACTTACAGGAGGTACCAAGTGGGCTTCTTGACCCCCAAAGTCCCTCAAGAGTAAAGTGGGCTTCATCCCCCAACCCGTAGTGTGCCTAGAGGTATGTTTGCAGAGTGGTGGAGAAACTGGGGCGTAGCCTCCGAAAACCTCTTAGCAATACCACTTTGTGGGACTTACTGGAGGTAACAGGAGGGGTAGTTGTCCCCCAAGTACAACTTTGGGGGCCAACTACCCCGCATATTACCTCCAGTAAGTCCCAAGAAGCTTCATTTGTAAGTTCTCAAAACAGGTCACCTCCCCTTTGCCCACCACTATGCAAACGGATTCCCTGAAGCGCTCTTGGATAGGAATGAAAATCCCCTTTGCTGCTGGGGGTCATTAGAGGCCGGCTAGCCTACCTGACACCTCCAGTAAGCCCCACACAGCTGCATTGCTGAGAGTGGTCCGAGACCACACCCCCTTTTTACACCACTCTGCAAACGCGTGTGATGCCTGCCACGTAGTGCAGGGAAAAGCAAAACCTGCATTTTTAACATTGCGGCGGGTGCTGCAGCCAGCAACACCCACCACAATCTTAAAACTGCCTTTTGCGGCCACCATTGTGGCGGCAGCATTGTAATTTGAGGTGCGGGACTGCCACCATATAGGCAGGCAGTCCCAATCCCCAGGATGATGGCGGATAACTTAAGTACGTCAGCCATCGTAATCAGCCCCTTAGTTTGGGGTTGTTGATACCTGGGAAGACAGTCACATCTGTGCCACACAACTAATCAGTTACTTCAGCAATTAGGAAATCATAATGTATATTTTCACTGCATTACCATTTTCTACAGCTATCAATTAAACATGCTAAAGGAACAATCAGAACCGCACACTTTCTGACACACAAGGTCTAAGAACACTGTTTAATTTACTTTTGGTTAAATAATTCCTAAGTTTGTTGCTAATGTGGTGGCAATGCTAAATATATTATTACTAGTTTGCAATAGTTTTTTTGGCCAACTTTGCAATAGTTTGGGCATAAAATTGTTATTTATTTAGGTCCCGATTATGAATTTGGAGGTGCTGCGCCGGGCCCACACAGCCGCTGCATTGCCAAAGCCGTGGCGGCTGGGTTTTGGCATTCCCACGGCAGTGCCTCATAGAATGGGCATCACAATGGGAATTCCAGTATTATTTAACATAAATATTATTCATACATATGTAGGAACATCTGTTAATGGTTGTAGAACATATACAGAAAATTATAGTGTCATTTATTCTATGCATTATATATTTTGTCATCTGGTTTCGAACATTATACATTTTTTAACACATTTTTCTAACAGTTTTATATGCATAACGTAAGTATTATTTAACAGAAATATTATTAGTATATATTAAATAATTTTATATATGGCATAATATTATTTAAGGAATACTTTACGATGTTTGCAGTAATAATTATAACATTGTTGCTTTTACAAACATTTTTATTACATTTTTGCTATTTTTCCCATTAATTCCTATGGGGGAGATTGTCTTTTCTATTCTTTTATTAGGAAGACATTTGTTTCTACTGCTAACTACATTTAGTAGTTTATTGGTGTTATTGTGTGTTGTTTCTGCAAGGGAGTGGTTGCTGTCAATTCTGCTGTGCAACGGTAGAGGTAAGTAAATTTTTACAGTTTTTATTAGGTATTTCTAAGGTTGAGGGATATAGTATGGTTGTGCATGGTATGTGTGTGTTTTTATTGTTACTGGTTTTATGTATTTTAATGAGTTTTTAAGGCTATTTGGGATTGCAGTGTTTTAAGTAGATTTTTTGAATGCAAAGTAATTTATAGTGTAATTTACTATTAAGGTTGGTGTTGCTAACTAGTTTTGTATAGTTTAATTGTTTATATGTTTGAATTTGGGAATGTAGTTCTTTGTACGGTAGGGCGTTTGCCTTCTTTGTTTCAGGTTTGCTACTTGTATGTTTTACTGAGGGAACCTGGACGTGCCCTTTTTTTTGTTGTAGAGGAAATATGTATTGTTTTTTTACCAAATTTTACATATATATTTCTTTGTGTTTTACATTTCCAGGAGCGGTTCTTTTTAAAAAATGTTTTAAATGGAAACTGCAGACTGGGGATTGCGTAGAGGGAATACTGGTACTTTTTCTTCATTTTTGCATTTTTGGGGGGCTTTTAATTACTGTTCTAAGGAGTTTTTGGTGGATTACAAATTTTCTATCTGGATTTGGATGCAGATCTGCAGTCACAAAATTGTAAGTTCAATTTCTTTATCTTCTGAGGGTGGGAAATATGATCTGCAATCTAAAATGTTCTTTTGCAGTATTTAATGTATTTCTTTGCTGAAAATATACGCTGTATTTATCTTATTATGTGTATTTAGTTTGTTAGTAGTTTCATGTGTTTAAAATGTTAACATAGTTTTTTAAAATGCTAATATTAATATTTTTAGTATATCAGTGAGTAATATATATTTTAGTACTACTTATTCACTGAAATAATAGTGATATTTTATTAGTATTAAAATATATATTCCATTTTTTGGCAGTAGTATATTTTACTTTCTGAGGTTTGTGGTGGTTCTCTATGTCTGTTATGGGATATATTTGGCTAGGACTTCTAAGTAGTCTAGTCCTTTGTTATTTATAAATACTTTTACCTAGTTTTGTAGCATTACGTCTATTTTTTAGTTTGTTGATGTATTTTAGTCGAACTTTTGGGTATTGATTGTTCTGTTCTAAGTTCTTCGTAAGATTGTTCTTTTTGAAAGGCTTATAGTATTTTTTGTATAGTGTAGGTTGAATTCTGGGTATTGGAAGGAATTATGCCATCCTTCCACTGCATTGTTTGTTTTAGCTACCTGTGCCAATGTGCTGTAGTAGACATTCCCCCATGGTATATGGAATTTTAGTTTGCATCTGTGTTCTGACTTATGCAGTCTGCCAACCCATGTGTCCACATAGAAGTCCATTAAGGGAGTTAGGTTTTCTTTGCTATTTTGATAACAGGGCTTTTCTATTAGGATGTTGTAATGGTTGGCTACTTCTGTGAGAAGAACGTAGGCTAGAGAAATTAGCTGCTGGTGGCATATTTCACACTTAGGGGCTGATTACGAGTTTGGCGGTCCAACCACCCGACTACCATGGCCATGGCCTCTAGAAGACATCTGTTCTGGTGGACTCCTGCCCGTTGTTGTGCAGCATGAAATGCTGACTGTGTTGATTGCGCAGCGCAGTCCTGCCTGGGCCGCTGCGGTGTGAAATGTTGGCAATGCCTACTCCAAAGCCATGAGGGTCACGGTTTCCTGCCGAGCCTATTATGACAGGAACGTAGGCTAGAGAAATCATTATTTTTACTTCATAGGTAAATTAGCTGCTGGTGGCATATTTCACACTTATGGGCTGAAAAGCACCACAACATTGACCATTGGATGAATTGAAAAACTGCACAGCTGATATCCTTTTGTCAAGTGGACACACCTGCAAATCACACTATACAAACACCATATCCCTGACCAGGATCCTTTGCTTCTCACCTGCAGCACACAAGACAGGACACACCATTTACACCATTGTGAGCTAAGTCAGCCCTTTTTCCATCGTCCATCATCCCATTTAGCACTATTCACACCCTTTAAATTCGTTTTTTCACTAATTCACCAATTTCTATTGTCTTGTTACTTTTTATCTTGTCACTCTTTTTTTTTTATAGTCATGCATCACCCAAAATATCTACGTTTCACAGAGGCTGAGTTGTCAGTCATGGTGGATAAAATCATTAGAGTAGAGCCACACATTTTTGGATCCAAGGTCCAACATATGTCACTCAGTAGGAAAAAGGAAATGTGGGACAGTATAGTCGACAAAGTCAATGCTGTTTATACTACCTTGCACACACAGCAAGAAATTAGGAGGAGGTGGCATGGCCTGAGGTTGAAGGTGCATACCCTGGCCTCCAACGACCCCCTTTAGGCCCAGTGACCCTCCCAGTGGCCTATCACAACTATTTTCCTGGAAGGAGAAGATCTTGGCCATCCAGCATACTGAGGACATGACAAGAACTCTTGGAGGAGTGGAGTCTAGTAAGTTACACTTCAATAACTGTCACATTACCTTAGCATCCTATAGCCTTTCAACTTTACTATTGCTATTGTCTCCTCTATCTACTTTCCGGACATGCAATCCACAAAATAACAAAGATGTTGGTTTGTCAGTGTTAATGTGGAGTGTTGCATATGAGGCCATATGGACCAATCTCAATTATACCACATGTTGGAATGCTGTTTGTAAGTGTATAAATAGAAAAATATTATCTAAGGACCCATCATTTGTGTAAAAATGTCAACGTATTGTCGATCCCAAATGTATGTTGCTAATAGGTATGTACCACTAACCATTTGTCAAGTGTTGGTAATTCAACAAAGAAATCACTAGAACTACCATGAGGAATTGAATTGAATTGAATTAGGCACTTGTATAGCGTGACTGTCACCCTTGGGTATTATGGCGCTTGGATTATCGGGTAAATACCAGACAGCAGAATCAATTTCAATAAGACAGTCTAAGGACCGCCTTTGGGAATAGCCATGTTTTCAGGCTGTTCTTGAAACAGGTCAGGGAGTTAGCCTGTCTGAGATCCAGAGGTAGCTCATTCCATGCACACAAGGCAGTCACACCAAAAGCTCTGCCCCCCATCCGAGATCTCTTAAATCTAGTGGTTGTTATCAGATTTGCATTTGAGGAGCGGCTCCCAGGGCTGTACCAGGTAAACATCTCCTGCAAAGGGACAGGGCCCTGACCGTGTGCTGCTTTGTATACAATGCAGAGAGACTTAAACCAAATTATCTCATTGATAGGGAGCCAATGAAGGTCTCTGAGAGCCGCAGTCGTAAAAGACCTGCGGTGTCTGTCAAGCACCAGCTTTGCTGCCATAGACTGGACTCTCTGCAACGCTTGCATAACATATTGTGGTGCCCCCGTATACAGGGAGTTGCAGTAGTCCAGCCTACTCAGGATTACACTACTCACTACGAGAGATCAAGTATCCTTTGGAAGTAACGGGAGGACCTTCCATAACATACGCAGCAAGTTGAAACAGACGCTAGCTGTTTTATTAGCTTGGGAGACCATTTGTAGATTTTCAACCACCATCCCCCCGAGATTACGCACCACTTTAGCCAGAATCAGGGGCTCATCCACGGGGGTAAGCTTGAACTCTACTGATATATGGTTAGACAACTTTTCCTGAGCCAACCAGCCGTCTGGCACATGCACTCCTGAAAGGTGTCCATAGATACCGCTTGTTTCCCCTCTAGAGAGAACACCAGTTGGGTATCATCTGCATTGTTGACCAGGTCTATCCCATAAGATTTAATGATGGGGAATAGAGGGCGCAGTTAGATGTTGAAAGGAATTGGGTTGATCGCCGAGCCCTGTGGTACCCCATGTTGTACTGGGGACATGCCTGAGGTAAACAGCGCCAAAGACACAGCCTGTTGTCTTCCAGACAGATAAGATGTTAACACATGTAAGGCCCCTCCATTTACCCCTATGCCTTTCAGTCTCTAGCACAGTATGGCTCACTGTATCGAATGCGGCTGACATGTCCAATAACACGAGGACAGAGGAATTCCCATTGTCAGCACGCATTCGTAGATTGTTCATTACGGTTGCCAGTGAGTCTTGGTACCGTGTCCCGGGTGAAAACCATATTGGTCCCTATCCAGCAGAAAATTATCTTCCAGATAGCACAATAGATTTTGATAACAACCTTCTCTAGAATTTTAATAAGGTATGGCAGTAAAGAGATAGGTCTGAAATTTGCTGGATTAGTAGGGTCCAAGGATGTTTTTTTTAGCAGAGGAGTCACTACTGCTTGCTTCCATGCCTCCGGTACCTGTCCTTCCTCCAAAGACTGGCAGCAGATCTTCCATAGCCAGGGGAATGTATCTTGACCAACCCTTTTCCAGATTTTATTAGGAAGAGGGTCTAACGGAGAGCCCGAGGATATGCTTTGAGGCAACTGATTAAAAGAGTCCTCCGTGGGGGCATGGAAGAAGTTCAGCGAGGCATCTGTTTGAGAGTCTGTATCTGACGTCCAGGCACAATCATCTGGGTCAGCATGATGTAGATGCCCAACAATTTTGGATATTTTTTCCTCAAAGAAAATGGCAATCTCATCGCAGAGTGTCTGCGATGCAACAACCTCATTACTTATACAGATAGGATTAGATAAATCCCTAAAAACGTTGAAAAGAGCTTTTGTACTGTTTGGAGCTTGCAGTATGGATTTAGCGTAAAAATCTGCTTTTACCCTGACAATAGATTCCTTATACTGGGCCTTGGCCAGTTTCAGGGCTTTCTTATCTAAGTCTAAATAGCCCTTCCACCATTTTCTCTCTGCTTTTTTACAGGCTGTCCGTAGCTGTTTTAAGTCATCATAATACCAGGGAGCAGAGGTTTCTTTCCTGTTTTAATACGTCTTACCGGGACTATTAAATGCAAAGTACTTACTATATAATTGCAGTAGGACTGATAGTTTTCCCCTACAGGGGCGGAGGGAGTAATAAGATCGGCAGGGCTCTGTTATTTTCCAGCTTGGCCCATTCTCTACCTTTTCGATAGGTCAATGGCTGGTTATTACGGTCTTCTACATTAGGTGTTATAATGCGAAAATAGATTCGAGAGTGATCGGTCCAGCTTTGGGGCAGAACAGCAATCACCTCAGTCTCTGCCTGATTCGCAAATAGGATATCTAAGACATGGCCTCCTAGATGTGTCAGTTCTGAAACCATTTGATGTAGATTACCATTCTCACAGGTATACCTTAGGTCTCTCAGATGGTTATCTAGGCTATTGTTGTCTCATAGATTAAAATCCCCTGATATAATCAATCTCGAATAGGTTAGGCTCAGGACAGTAATGGAAATAAATAGATCTTGGTACTGTGTATCTGCACCCGGTGGTCTATAGCAGACCACTCCTGTGAGTAGCCTATAGTCTCTTGCAATGAAAAACACAGCCCTTCGATCCCAGTGACCTCATCCACTTGTAAAGGTGAAAAATTCAATTTTTTCTTAAAAATCACCCCAACCCCCCTCCTCTCCCAACTGCCCTAGGTTTGTGAAAGATTTTACATCCATCTGGGCAGGCAAATCCCATTTGTACCAGTGACTCAGTGTTGATCCATGTTTCAGTTAAGAAGAGGACGTCCAAATCCATGTTTTCTAGCATGTCGGACACCTCCTGATAGTGTTTCCCCAGTAATCTGCAGTTGATCATCCCACAGTTTAGAGTACCTTTACAGTGGTCCATGGCAGTGGGCGGTGGGCACTTCCCTCCTTCATCCTTCTTACCTATGGCAAGTAACTGTTCCATGGATTAAATTATCCTGTTCTGTTTTTGACTACTACGGGCAGCATGGCTGGCACTGTGCGCGACCGTGGCGTGGACGGGCTCATACGGGCTTGCCTCAGCGCGCTTGCATTGCCCTGTTCTAAGTCTGCTGGCAAGTGCCCAACCACTAGACCACTAGAGCGCAACCCCGGAAGTGCAGCCAGTCCCTACACCCAAGATGGTGCTGAAGGAAAACGCCGTTTCCTATTCTATTTTCGCTAAACCAGCAAGATGGTGTGCAGCTAAACAATTAAAAAGTGAATATAGTCAAATTAAAAGAAGTTTTGCACATTAAAATGCGGGCGCTCCTGTTATCACAAATTTCCCAAAAACCGGAGGCAAAAAGTCAGCAAATGTTTCCCTAAGTTATAAACAAATAATTCATTAGCTTTCCTGATATCTTATGTCAAGTTGTTAATCCAGATCTGTGACTTTAACTCTAACTAAGATGCTATACTCCTTTTGCCCCTTCTCACTTGTCTGCCATGTTGCAACTGATGCTCACTTATAATGCAGGTTACCATTTGTCAAGTGTTGGTAAGTTGAAATAGAAAAGCTACCACTACTATGATAAGGCCCTGTGACTGTAACTCTAACTAAGATGCCATAGTCCTTTTGTCCCTTCTCACGTGTTTGACATGTTACAACTGATGTTGACTCATCATTACCATTTGTTGAGTGTTGGTAAGTTGGGATAGACAAACTACCACTACTACCATGAGTCCCTGCGACTGTACCTCTAACCATGATGGAATGCTCCTTTTGTCCCTTTTCACTTGTTTGACATTTAACAACTGATGTTCACTCTTCATGCAGGTTACCATTTGTTGAGTGTTGGTATATTGGGATAGAAAAACTACCACTACAACCATGGGGCCCTGTGATTGTACCTGTAAACATGATGGAATGCTCCTTTTGCCCCTTCTCACCTGTCTGCCATGTCACAACTGATGTTCACTAATCATGGACTGTGCAGCGTACAAACAATGCTCTACTGAGGTACATGTTTGACTACTTGTTTGATGTTGTCCTGGTCACCTCAACTGAAACTGTTGATGGCATGAGTGACACCTTACCAATTGTGTACCTCTAATATATGTAAGCTATGGTGATCTGTTGACTTTGTACTCCTCTCATGATGAATAATGCTAAATATGCAACCAAAGTGTGTATTCGCCTGTATTAGACACAACTAGGCCTTGGAATGGTCAAATGCACATGTTATGAATATACTGTCTTGGTTGGCTAGATTTTCCTTATACTCGTTCTGTTCCTTATTCAGCTCTTCCAACTTCTTTTTAAAACCTGTTAGTGTTGCCTTACACTGGGATTCAGTTGTTTGGATTTCTAATAGTAGAGTCTCAGAAAGTCGTAACGCTGTTTTAATGATCAAGATACCCCAATCTCTTGTGCAGTGCCATGCTATCTGCGCCCATTCCTTACGGAACACTGCGTCATCTAAAAAAATTCAGGGTGCATTTGTTACAAGTAGCCCTTTAGGTACTGCGTTATTGTTGAGGTACTCTTTGATCATAGTGCCGTGTAGAATCAAGGGACATGTTTTGGACCAGATCTGGACCTGCAACCTGGAGTTGTCCCCACCAGTCATACGTCCGTGTGCCTGGTCTGACCATCACTTGGTAGACACCATCATCACGGCTGCTGTTCAGGCCCCTGCTCCCTTGATGGCCGGCGGCCTTGCCCGCAAATGGAGTTCATATGACTCCCAGGGATTTCTTACTGCCCTGGCTGACTCCTGCCCGGCGATCTCTGACCCTATTGATACGGATAGGCTAGAACATAACGTGGCCACCGGGCTTGAGTCGGCCAGCGATCTGTTTGCCCCCTTGGTCAAATTCCCCTGTACCAGACACAGGAACTCTCACAGATGGTTTTCCGACGACCTCAAAGCCCGGAAACTCAAAACTCGCCAGTTGGAACGCATCTGGAGACATGATTATTCTGACCTAGCCAAACAATCTTACCTGACTGCCCGTAAAGAATTTAAGACAGCTATCCGTTCAGCAAAAACCGAACACTTCGCCAGTAGGATCTCTCTGGCAGCTAACAAATCTAAGGAGGTGTTCAGAGTTTTGAACGAGTTAACCACAGACGACAGGACCCTACCAGCCCAGACCCCTACCCAGGAGGCCTGTGACACCCTGAACTCGTTCTTTTTAGAAAAAATTTCCACAATTAAAAAATCCATTCCTTCACTCCCCCAACTGTCACTACCGGATACATCCCTTAACAACCCATTGTCCTTCACTTCTTTCCCGGCTCTAGACTCTTCTTCTTTGGCAGAACTAGCCACTCGTGTAAAATTCGGCTCCCCAAATGACTGCTGCCCACCGTCCGTTTTGCGGAGCATATGTCTCAATTTACCTGACAGTATCCTACATCTCCTTAATAGCTCCCTCAGTAGCGGCATCTGCCCCACTTCCTTCAAGGAAGCCATCCTGGTACCCTTACTAAAAAAACCTGGCGCCGACATGTTGGAGCCATCGAACTACCGCCCCATTTCCCTTCTCCCTTATTTCTCTAAACTTATGAAGGCTCACGTCACTCGCTGCCTGTCCAGGTTTATAGAATCCTCTGGCTACCTTGTACCAACTCAGGCCGGCTTCAGACCCGCCCATTCTACTGAAGCCGTTATCCTGGCAGTCCTTGACACACTCAGAGGCAACGCGGACGCGGGAAAACCCCAAGCCCTCGTCCTACTGGATCTGTCGGCCACGTTCGACACGGTGGATCATGACATCCTTCTCCACCGTGTCGGGCAGGCGGGCATCCAGGGCGTTGCTTATGAGTGGGTCAGGTCCTTCCTTACGGGGAGAACACAGGCGGTCCGCCTTGGCCCCTACACTGCTAAAAAAACTCTCACATCCTGTGGTGTTCCCCAAGGCTCTTCCCTTTCCCCGCTCCTCTTTAATCTTTACCTCCGACCACTTATTCAATCACTTCTGAAATGGGACATCGTCACTTATAACTACGCTGACGATCTCCAGATCATCTTCCCCCTCAACTCATCAAATGCCATCAAAACTTTTCATGGAGCCATGACTCATATCCAACTCTGGATGAACCAGAACCAATTGAAGCTGAACCCCGGTAAAACTGAGCTCCTACTTCCTGGACTCAGTTCCACCTACTGGGGTCCACAGTTCTGGCCTCCAGAGTTCGGCTCCCCCCCCGTCCCTGCAAAAACAGTAAAAAGTCTAGGTGTCATCATTGACACCGAGCTTTCTCTCAGGGCTCAGGTGGGAGCGGTGGTTTCCTCCTGTATGTTTCAACTTCGGAGGATCCGCAAAATCCGCCACTTTCTTCCCCCGGCAGCACTCACCCAAACTGTTATCTCGCTGGTACTTTCCCGTCTGGATTTTTCCAACGCCATCTATCACGGTCTACCACAATACCTGACTCAACGCCTCCAAATCGTCCAGAACCAGGCTGCCCGCTTGATCCATGGAACACCCAGATGGCAATCAGCTAAACCTTTGCTTGTGAATTTGCACTGGCTCCCGGTTGAGCGAAGGGCTGCCTTCAAGGTGGCTTGTCTTACCTTCAAGGCACTTCACTGCCCTTCCCCTGCTTTCCTGAAATCTATCATCCACCCTTACTGTCCTACACGCCATCTTCGATCCGCCCACCTTGACTTGTTGATCATCCCCAGGGGCAAAACCAAGAGATTCGGCAGACGCCGGTTCTCCCAGTTGGCCCCTGGACTCTGGAACACCCTCCCTCTTTCTATCAAATCCTGCTCTTCTTTTCTCAACTTTAGGAAAATGCTAAAAACTTATCTTTTCCCTACCCCCACGTAGATTCTGTTACCTCTACCTCCTCCTCACTCTGTTCTGTCTACCAGCGCCAGGAAGCTTCGGTGTCAGTGCGCTTTACAAGCAACACTTAACATAACATAACATAACATAGAATGGCCCTTATACGGCTCCTTTTGAGCTCCCCGAACTTGTCCCAATCCTCTGTCTGAGAAATAGTCTGTGCCAGCAAAGTGTCTGAAAAAAGGGAACTATCCCCTAATAAAGTAACAACCTCCTCCTTTGAAAAAGACAGACCTATGTCTTCCATTGTCCTTGTTATATGAAAGAAATGTTCTTTCGGGGAAGTGCAAAACTTGTTGTTTGTTTAACTCTCGCAGCTGTGCGCTGCCTAAATCATCAAAAAACAACAGGAGAGTAAGGGTATGGATATTCACTCTTACACCCCTACCTTACTAGCAATAAACAACAGAAGAGTGAAGAAAAAACAAACAACCTCAAATTAATATATGAGGTGGAAGGGAAACAGAGGGATAAGACAAAACAAGGTAATTTAAGAACCCTCTCTCACCAACCTAGTGGTGACATGCTTCATCACTGGGTTCCCACTGGAAAGACGTAATGTCTTTCCAGTGTGGTTCAACGCCTGTTTACAGCGGAGCTGGTTCTTGGGTGTGTTGAGGGTGTATTCAAGCCAAATTAAGCTAAGTGAGTGCAAAAAAGTGAGAAAGAATTTATATAAAAAGTGCAAGTTTGTGACTTTCAACTAATTTATTAATAGTCCGGTTTGCACTGGTTAAAAACAGATATAAATGGACCCATAGGGTTGGTCTCAGTTATTAAAGACCCCTAGTCCATAGTGAATAAGATTGGTCAACATGTTTCTGCTTTTTGAGCCCAAGTCGCTCAGCTTTCATCAGGACCATATAATGTGATCCTCCGGTGGTGTACACGCCCTAAGGTGCACCCTGCTGTGAGGAATTCGTGTGAAAAGAATTTTTTTTTTCTTTTTAAGTATTTTTTATACCTACGGCTAAAAGCCGTTCAAGACCAAAACAGCAATTTTGCTGGAGTCAGGTACCTGTAGGGAGAAATGTTTCCATAATTAAAATGAAACAATCTCAATTAATATGGTGCAATACCAATTAATATCACTCAGTCCCTTCACCCAGTAGAAAACACCTTCATGGTGAAGTTGGGTAAAATTAATCAATGGAATAATCAGTGTTTTCAATGTCGCGATTAACTTAATCTGACATCACAACCTGTTTGGCATTTTGTGAATGAGTGAATTATGTTCTGCCCCCAAATTCATGTGGCTAAACCTAATATCCAACCGTTGTCAAGAATAACAGCGTGGAAATATTTAAATAGGAAACAACAAGCTAGCAGTGCACTTTTGTGTGATATTAGCGTAAAAGCAGAGTCTCAGAAAGGCTCCGTAGGCAAATATTGAATCAACAAATGGAAGACAGGGAGGTCTCTGTCTAAACTCACGGGAGGAACGTCAATATCTGTCCTCATTGGCGAACGCGGTGAGGGGTTATCTTCACGCCACATATCTATAAACAAACAACCATGGGACAACTCACTTAAAGTAATATATTCTTGTATGCTGAAGTCTCAATACAAGAATCGAACTAGCACTGAAATGCTAGATCGTGGACTCTCGTATGGATGCCGGTACTTACATTTGTGCAGGCGACTCCCCGCCGAATACCTATTCAAGCACCACCGCGGCCCGGTAGAAACGCCGAGTGGACGGCGCTGCTTGTTTTCGTACTTCCCAACTTTAGCACGTGACCACGTCATGTGATCGCGTAGGTCGAGGTCGCCATACTATTATTGTTCAGACTCAGTGTGTTAGAAAGTCGGAAGGTGGGTTAATCGGCAAGTCTTACAAGTACTCCTAGGGTATTTTTAATCGGATAGTTACTTTTAGTTGTTAAATGCCATAATACTAGGAAAAAAGAGGGTCAGAATTACACGAGCACTGGTCCATGCAACTATGTATACAACTTAGGTTTTTTTCTTTTTGACAGTGGGATTCTCATCCATTTAGAGTGAAAATAACAAAGAATGCTATGTGGAAGAGGAGTCCTCTCAGAAAAACACTTTGCTGACAATGACTATATGTATGTCAAGTTGCATACAAAATTATCCAACAGAATAATTAGATGACAGCCTCATTGTTATTGGGATTATTCAAAGACGTAACTCATTTGTAAAGTGGATGTTGTTTCCCACTAAAGAAGCCCCAGAAAAGCAAAACAAAAATTCCAAAATTCCACAAGGGAACAAAATTCTACTAGGGGAGGTTTTTTGGAATATGTCTGCATGTTGGTTAGAACCCATGCAAGAACATTATGTTTAATAAGGGTGGGGCACTTAAAGGTAATATGGTCCTACCCAATGTACGGACCGAAATACTTTAATGTGTAGTAATTAGAGCTGTATTAACGTCGTAGCACCGATCCCCAGGCAATATCATCGTTAGGGCCTGTACGATGGCTTGATAGGCGTTAAATCCATCGCTGCTCCTTCTCAAAAAGAGTTTTCTCATCACCGGATATCTGTTCCACGATGGTCCAACGCATGTCGTTTGGCGTATGATTTTTTTCGATGAAATGATTTGTCAGCTTAGTAGCATTCCTTTTACATCGAATGCTACTTCGATGTTCACAAATTCTGAGCTTGACACGTCTTGTGGTCATACCAACGTAATTCAGACCGCAGGTGCAGGTGATCAAGTAAACTATGTTGCTGGTATTACAGTTGGTATGACTCCGTTGTTCCCATTGTTTGCCAGGTTCCAAGCTCAGGAATTTGGTGTGGGTGGTTAAATGGCAAATGCTGCAATCGCCACATGGAAAGTGGCCTGTCACCGCTGGCGGTCCCCAGGTGGATTATACTGTAGGATCCTGGCTTTTCTGCTTCTTCACTGGGCGAGTATGGACTAGAGAGTCTTTTAAACTAGTCGCTCTCTTGTAGGAAAAGAGTGGCTTATCCCAGCTCAGTTGATTGCTCGTCACAATCTTCCAATTCTTTTGGATGCTGCGACTCACCACGTTAGACAAACTGTTATACATGGTCACACAGGTTAAAGGAACCTCCTCTTGGGTGTTTTTAGGGTATGTCTCCAGAAGGGCATCTCTATTCTGATTCACTGCCCTCTTCCGACTTCTTTGGAGTATTCTCTTCGGGTAGCCATGCTCCTCCAACTTCTCCGTCAGGTCATCTGCTTGTTTTTTAAAATTGTTCAGCTCGCTGCAGTTACGCCTTATGCGGAGATATTGTCCGTAGGGGAGATTCTCCCTTAACTGATGGGGATGAAAGCTGCTGAACAACAACAGATTATTTTTTTATGTTGGTTTATAGTACGTTTGAGTATACAAAAGATGTTCCTTTTTATTGATAGTGATATCCAGAAAGGTAATACTTTCTCTGGCATATTCATGTGTGAACCTCAGGTGAGGATCACAGGTATTCAACCAATTGAAGAAAGGAAGTAGGGACGCTTCATCTCCTTTCCATAGCAACAAAATATCGTCGATGTAGCGTTGCCACAGGATGATATTGGCAGAGAATGGGTTGGTGGGGGCCAGGATGTGTTTTCTTTCGAAGCTGTAAACATAAAATCCACTTCCGAAGGGGCAAAAGTGCTACCCATGGAAGTCCCTGTTGTTTGAAGGAATATTTGGTTCTCATACTCGAAATAATTCCTTTTCAGGGCTAGGGCTGCACAATCCACCACGAAACCTCTCGGTACTATAAAGTCCCAGGGGGTCTGATCGAGAGCATCAGCCACTACCTTGATGGTATCATCCTGCGATATGCAGGTATAAAGGCTCTCGATGTCCAGGGTGACTAGGAGTATGGGTTCCTCTGGTATCTTGATTGTTCTGAGCATGGCTAAAAGGCTTTTAGTGTCCTTAATGTAGGTCTCAGTCGATTGTATTAGTGGCTTCAGAAAGAAATCGCAATATTGCGAAAGGGGTTCCAATAGTGAACCGATCCCGGAGACAATTGGGGGCCCAGGTGGAGGCAAGATGTTCTTGTGGGTTTTCGGCAAAGTATAGAAGTATGGTACTCTGCCAGTTGATGAGGTCAGGAAGTCGGCCTCTCGTTTTGATAGCCATCCATCTGATTCGGCTGTAGAAACCAGTTCTAAAATCTCATCGCGGATACTTTCAGTGGGATCCACTCTCAGAATAGTGTAGTTGGTAGTGTTGTTCAATAACTGTCTACATTCAGTGTCATAAGCTTGTTTGTCCTGCACCACTATGCCTCCGCCCTTATCGGCACTCTTAATCACAATAGTGTTGTTTTTCTTCAGTGATTGTATTGCCTGATATTCCACTGCTCTCAAATTTTTAAAGACAGGTGGGCAGGATAGAGATTCAACCTCATGTAAAACAGCCTGTTCGAAAGCTAGAACTTCTGGTCGTATAAGATGAGTCGGAGGGGTGAAGTTGGATTTGAGTCTAAAAGGTGTATCGCTTTTGATTACTTCAGTGACTTCAGTGTCCTTGTTCTTCTTAAAGAAACTCTTCAATCTTAGTTTTCTAAAGAACTCATTGAGCTCACACAATAACTTGAATTTGTCAAAGCTCGGGGTAGGTATGAACCCAAGGCCTTTTTCTAAAACAGCTTTTTCGGCGTCATTCAAACTGTAAGATGATAAGTTTGTCACCAAACTTACTTGTTGCTTGGGCCTGCTCTCTGTTCCCCCGTTTTGCTTCGGGTATTGTCCCCCACTGCTTCTGACTGGTCCCAATGTACCTGATTCAGTCCCTTGCGTTTCCCCCTGCCTCGTCAGTCCTGGTCTAAAAAAGGGCTGGCGATAGGTGTTCTGTTGGAAATGCGGCGGAGCGAAATGTGGGTTCCACCCCATCATCGGCGGTGTGGGTGGTGGGAAAGGGTTAATATGGTAGGGTACTAGTCCAGGATGTTGAAAGTATTGTGGCCATCCTTGATACGTGGGGGTCGCGTGCTTACCACAACCACGTCCACGGCCCCTTCCTCTGTTACCTCTTCTTGTATTTCCCCCACTTGAACCACTCGCATTCGAATCTATTGAGGAGTCAGAACTATAGTCCGTTGTTGTGGGCTGGACATAGTCTGGGCTGGAATAAGGATAGACTCGTGTATATGACCAGCGTTTGAGATCTTTTTGTAATTTTTGCGCTTTAGATTGTGCTAGATTTTCCTTATACTCGTTATGTTCCTTATTCAGCTCTTCCAACTTCTTTTTAAAACCTGTTAGTGTTGCCTTACACTGGGATTCAGTTGTTTGGATTTCTAATAGTAGAGTCTCAGAAAGTCGTAACGCTGTTTTAATGATCAAGATACCCCAATCTCTTGTGCAGTGCCATGCTATCTGCGCCCATTCCTTACGGAACACTGCGTCATCTAAAAAAATTCAGGGTGCATTTGTTACAAGTAGCCCTTTAGGTACTGCGTTATTGTTGAGGTACTCTTTGATCATAGTGCCGTGTAGAATGGCCCTTATACGGCTCCTTTTGAGCTCCCCGAACTTGTCCCAATCCTCTGTCTGAGAAATAGTCTGTGCCAGCAAAGTGTCTGAAAAAAGGGAACTATCCCCTAATAAAGTAACAACCTCCTCCTTTGAAAAAGACAGACCTATGTCTTCCATTGTCCTTGTTATATGAAAGAAATGTTCTTTCGGGGAAGTGCAAAACTTGTTGTTTGTTTAACTCTCGCAGCTGTGCGCTGCCTAAATCATCAAAAAACAACAGGAGAGTAAGGGTATGGATATTCACTCTTACACCCCTACCTTACTAGCAATAAACAACAGAAGAGTGAAGAAAAAACAAACAACCTCAAATTAATATATGAGGTGGAAGGGAAACAGAGGGATAAGACAAAACAAGGTAATTTAAGAACCCTCACTCACCAACCTAGTGGTGACATGCTTCATCACTGGGTTCCCACTGGAAAGACGTAATGTCTTTCCAGTGTGCTTCAACGCCTGTTTACAGCGGAGCTGGTTCTTGGGTGTGTTGAGGGTGTATTCAAGCCAAATTAAGCTAAGTGAGTGCAAAAAAGTGAGAAAGAATTTATATAAAAAGTGCAAGTTTGTGACTTTCAACTAATTTATTAATAGTCCGGTTTGCACTGGTTAAAAACAGATATAAATGGACCCATAGGGTTGGTCTCAGTTATTAAAGACCCCTAGTCCATAGTGAATAAGATTGGTCAACATTTTTCTGCTTTTTGGAGCCCAAGTCGCTCAGCTTTCATCAGGAACATATAATGTGATCCTCCGGTGGTGTACACGCCCTAAGGTGCACCCTGCTGTGAGGAATTCGTGTGAAAAGAATTTTTTTTTTTCTTTTTAAGTATTTTTTATACCTACGGCTAAAAGCCGTTCAAGACCAAAACAGCAATTTTGCTGGAGTCAGGTACCTGTAGGGAGAAATGTTTCCATAATTAAAATGAAACAATCTCAATTAATATGGTGCAATACCAATTAATATCACTCAGTCCCTTCACCCAGTAGAAAACACCGTTATGGTGAAGTTGGGTAAAATTAATCAATGGAATAATCAGTGTTTTCAATGTCGCGATTAACTTAATCTGACATCACAACCTGTTTGGCATTTTGAGAATGAGTGAATTATGTTCTGCCCCCAAATTCATGTGGCTAAACCTAATATCCAACCGTTGTCAAGAATAACAGCGTGGAAATATTTAAATAGGAAACAACAAGCTAGCAGTGCACTTTTGTGTGATATTAGCGTAAAAGCAGAGTCTCAGAAAGGCTCCGTAGGCAAAGATTGAATCAACAAATGGAAGACAGGGAGGTCTCTGTCTAAACTCACGGGAGGAACGTCAATATCTGTCCTCATTGGCGAACGCGGTGAGGGGTTATCTTCACGCCGCATATCTATAAACAAACAACCATGGGACAACTCACTTAAAGTAATATATTCTTGTATGCTGAAGTCTCAATACAAGAATCGAACTAGCAGTGAAATGCTAGATCGTGGACTCTCGTATGGATGCCGGTACTTACATTTGTGCAGGCGACTCCCCGCCGAATACCTATTCAAGCACCACCGCGGCCCGGTAGAAACGCCGAGTGGACGGCGCTGCTTGTTTTCGTACTTCCCAACTTTAGCACGTGACCACGTCATGTGATCGCGTAGGTCGAGGTCGCCATACTATTATTGTTCCGACTCAGTGTGTTAGAAAGTCGGAAGGTGGGTTAATCGGCAAGTCTTACAAGTACTCCTAGGGTATTTTTAATCGGATAGTTGTTCTTAGTTGTTAAATGCCATAATACTAGGAAAAAAGAGGGTCAAAATAACACGAGCACTGGTCCATGCAACTATGTATACAACTAAGGTTTTTTTCTTTTTGACAGTGGGATTCTCATCCATTTAGTGTGAAAATAACAAAGAGTGCTATGTGGAAGAGGAATCCTCTCAGGAAAACACTTTGCTGACAATGACTATGTGTATGTCAAGTTGCATCCAAAATTATCCAACAGAATAATTAGATGACAGCCTCATTGTTATTGGGATTATTCAAAAGACGTAACTCATTTGTAAAGTGGATGTTTTTTCCCACTATAGAAGCTCCAGAAAAGCAAAACAAAAATTCCAAAATTCCACAAGGGAACAAAATTCTACTGGGGTAAGTTTTTTGGAATATGTCTGCATATTGGTTAGAACCCCCGCAAGAACCTTATGTTTAATAAGGGAGGGGCACTTAAGGTAGTATGGTCCTACCCAATGTACGGACCGAAATAGTTTAATGTGTGGTAATTAGAGCTGTATTAACATCGTAGCACCGATCCCCAGGCGATATCATCGTTAAGGCCTGTACGATGGCTTGATAGACGATTAATCCATCGCTGCTCCTTCTCAAAAAGAGTTTTCTCATCACCGGATATCTGTTCCACGATGGTCCAACGATGATGGGGTGGAACCCACATTTCGCTCCGCCGCATTTCCAACAGAACACCTATCGCCAGCCTTTTTTAGACCAGGGCCGACGAGGCAGGGGGAAACGCAAGGGACTGAATCAGGTACATTGGGACCAGTCAGAAGCAGTGGGGGACAATACCCGAAGCAAAATGGGGGAACAGAGAGCAGGCCCAAGCAACAAGTAAGTTTGGTGACAAACTTATCATCTTACAGTTTGAATGACGCTGAAAAAGCTGTTTTAGAAAAAGGCCTTGGGTTCATACCTACCCCGAGCTTTGACAAATTCAAGTTATTTTGTGAGCTCAATGAGTTCTTTAGAAAACTAAGATTGAAGAGTTTCTTTGAGAAGAACAAGGACACTGAACTCACTGAAGTAATCAAAAGCGATACCCCTTTTAGACTCACATCCAACTTCACCCCTTCGACTCATCTTATCCCACCAGAAGTTCTAGCTTTCGAACAGGCTGTTTTACATGAGGTTGAATCTCTATCCTGCCAAACCTGTCTTTAAAAATTTGAGAGCAGTGGAATATCAGGCAATACAATCACTGAAGAAAAACAACACTATTGTGATTAAGAGTGCCGATAAGGGCGGAGGCATAGTGGTGCAGGACAAACAAGCTTATGACACTGAATGTAGACGGTTATTGAACAACACTACCAACTACACTATTCTGAGAGTAGATCCCACTGAAAGTCTCCGCGATGAGATTTTAGAACTGGTTTCTACAGCAGAATCAGATGGATGGCTATCAAAACGAGAGGCGACTTCCTGACCTCATCAACTGGCAGAGTACCATACTTCTACACTTTGCCGAAAACCCAAAAGAACATCTTGCCTCCACCTGCGCGCCCAATTGTCTCCGGGATCGGTTCACTATTGGAACCCCTTTCGCAATATTGCGATTTCTTTCTGAAGCCACTAATACAATCGACTGTGACCTACATTAAGGACACTAAAAGCCTTTTAGCCATGCTCAGAACAATCGAGATACCAGAGGAACCCATACTCCTAGTCACCCTGGACATCGAGAGCCTTTATACCTGCATACCGCAGCATGATACCATCAATGTAGTGGCTGATGCTCTCGATCAGACCCCCTGATACTTTATAGTACCAAGAGGTTTTGTGGTGGATTGTGCAGCCCTAGCCCTGAAAAGGAATTATTTCGAGTATGAGAACCAAGTATTCCTTCAAACAACAGGGACTTCCATGGGCAGCACTTTTGCCCCTTCGGTAGCGGGATTGTATGTTTACAGCTTCGAAAGAAAACACATCCTGGCCCCCACCAACCCATTCTCTGCCAATATCGTCCTGTGGCAACGCTACATCGACGATATTTTGTTGCTATGGAAAGGAGATGAAGCGTCCTTACTTCCTTTCTTCAATTGGTTGAATACCTGTGATCCTCACCTGAGGTTCACACATGAATATGCCAGAGAAAGTATTACCTTTCTGGATATCACTATCAATAAAAAGGAACATCTTTTGCATACTCAAACGTACTATAAACCAACATCAAAAAATAATCTGTTGTTGTTCAGCAGCTTTCATCCCCGTCCGTTGAGGGAGAATCTCCCCTACGGACAATATCTCCGCATAAGGCGTAACTGCAGCGAGCTGAACAATTTTAAAAAACAAGCAGATGGCCTGACGGAGAAGTTGGAGGAGCGTGGCTACCCGAAGAGAATACTCCAAAGAAGTCGGAAGAGGGCAGTGAATCAGAATAGAGATGCCCTTCTGGAGACATACCCTAAAAACACTTAAGAGGAGGTTCCTTTAACCTGTGTGACCACGTATAACAGTTTGTCTAACGTGGTGAGTTGCAGCATCCAAAAGAATTGGAAGATTGTGACAAGCAATCAACTGAGCTGGGATAAGCCACTCTTTTCCTACAAGAGAGCGACTAGTTTAAAAGACTCTCTAGTCCATACTCGCCCAGTGAAGAAGCAGAAAAGCCAGGATCCTACAGTATTATCCACCTGGGGACTGCCAGCGGTGACGGGCCACTTTCCATGTGGCGATTGCAGCATTTGCCATTGAACCACCCACACCAAATTCCTGAGCTTGGAACCTGGCAAACAATGGGAACAACGGAGTCATACCAACTGTAATACCAGCAACGTAGTGTACTTAATCACCTGTACCTGCGGTCTGAATTACATTGGTATGACCACAAGACGTGTCAAGCTCGGGATTTGTGAACATCGAAGTAGCATTCGATGTAAAAGGAATGCTACTAAGCTGACAAATCATTTAATCGAAAAAAATCATACGCCGAACGACATGCGTTGGACCATCGTGGAACAGATATCCGGTGATGAGAAAACTCTTTTTGAGAAGGAGCAGCGATGGATTCATCATCTATCAAGCCATCGTACAGGCCTTAACAATGATATCGTCTGGGGATCGGTGCTACAATGTAATTACAGCTCTAATTACCACACATTAAAGTATTTCGGTCCGTACATTGGGTAGGACCATATTACCTTTAAGTGCCCCTCCCTTATTAAACATAATGTTCTTGCGGGGGTTCTAACCAACATGCAGACATATTCCAAAAAACTTCCCCCAGTAGAATTTTGTTCCCTTTTGGAATTCTGGAATTTTTGTTTTGCTTTTCTGGGGCTTCTATAGTGGGAAACAACATCCACTTTACAAATGAGTTACGTCTTTTGAATAATCCCAATAACAATGAGGCTGTCATCTAATTATTCTGTTGGATAATTTTGGATGCAACTTGACATACACATAGTCATTTTCAGCAAAGTGTTTTCCTGAGAGGATTCCTCTTCCACATAGCACTCTTTGTTATTTTCACACTAAATGGATGAGAATCCCACTGTCAAAAAGAAAAAAACCTAAGTTGTATACATAGTTGCATGGACCAGTGCTCGTGTAATTTTGACCCTCTTTTTTCCTAGTATTATGGCATTTAACAACTAAGAACAACTATCTGATTAAAAATACCCTAGGAGTACTTGTAAGACTTGCCGATTAACCCACATTCCGACTTTCTAACACACTGAGTCGGAACAATAATAGTATGGCCCCTTTAAAATCTTGTGACGATACTACGACCTACGCGATCACATGACGTGGTCACGTGCTAAAGTTGGGAAGTACGAAAACAAGCAGCGCCGTCCACTCGGCGTTTCTACCCGGCCGCGGTGGTGCTTGAATAGTTATTCGCAGGAGAGTCGCCTGCACAAATGTAAGTACCGGCATCCATACGAGAGTCCATGATCTAGCATTTCACTGCTAGTTCGATTCTTGTATTGAGACTTCAGCATACCAGAATATATTACTTTAAGTGAGTTGTCCCATGGTTGTTTGTTTATAGATATGCAGCATGAAGATAACCCCTCACCGCGTTCGGCCATGAGGACAGATATTGACGTTCCTCCCGTGAGTTTAGACAGAGACCTCCCTGTCATCCATTTGTTGATTCAATCTATGCTTATGGAGCCTTTCTGAGACTCTGCTTTTACGCCAATATCACACAAAAGTGCACTGCTAGCTTGTTGTTTCTTATTTAAATATTTCCACGCTGTTATTCTTGACAATGGTTGGATATTAGGTTTAGCCACATGAATTTGGGGGCAGAACATAATTCACTCATTCACAAAATGCCAAACAGGTTGTGCTGTCAGATTAAGTTAATCGCGACATTGGAAACACTGATTATTCCATTGATTAATTTTACCCAACTTCACCATAAAGGTGTTTTCTACTGGGTGAAGGGACTGAGTGGTATTAATTGGTATTGCACCATATTAATTGAGATCGTTTCATTTTAATTATGGAAACATTTCTCCCTACAGGTACCTGACTCCAGCAAAATTGCTGTTTTGGTCTTGAACGGCTTTTAGCCGTAAGTATAAAAAATACTTAAAAAGAAAAAAAAAATTCTTTTCACACGAATTCCTCATGGCAGGGTGCACCTTAGGGCGTGTACACCACCGGAGGATCACATTATATGGTCCTGATGAAAGCTGAGCGACTTGGGCTCCAAAAGGCAGAAACATGTCGACCAATCTTATTCACTATGGACTAGGGGTCTTTATTAACTGAGACCAACCCTATGGGTCCATTTATATCTGTTTTTAACCAGTGCAAACCGGACTATTAATAAATTAGTTGAAAGTCACGAACTTGCACTTTTTATATAAATTCTTTCTCACTTTTTTGCACTCACTTAGCTTAATTTGGCTTGAATACACCCTCAACACACACAAGAACCAGCTCCGCTGTAAACAGGCGTTGAAGCACACTGGAAAGACATTAGGTCTTTCCAGTGGGAACCCAGTGATGAAGCATGTCACCACTAGGTTGGTGAGTGAGAGTTCTTAAATTACCAAGTAATAGAAGGGGCTGAGGAAGGGGTCTTGTGGCAAAAAAATTCAAGAATTTGAATTTACTGATTGCAAGAAGATCTGTGGATCCACCCGAATACTCCCGGATACTCACAGATTCGTGTGGATACGTGCATCCAGACCCCAATTAAATAAACACATACACCAACTTACAGACCCACACACAAACTCACACACTCACTTAAACACTCACACACCCACTACCTACACCACCCCTCACACACCCGTACCATCACTCAGACACCCACTCACAGACCCACCAAACCACTCACCAACCTACCCATAGACCCACAACACCATTCACACACCCACACAGCCACACACACACCTATGCGCACACCCAGACAGCCATACCCACACTCACTTACACACTCACACAGCTATTCACACAACCAATTACACACTCGTATAGCCATTTACACACCCACACAGTCACTCACATAGCCACTCACTTACCCACACTCTGGCAGTAATATGTTTAGAGACATTGCAATAGCAAATGTTTGTATTAAATATGTTGTTGTTTTAGAATTGAATGTGTGCAATAAACCCGGCAGACCCCTTATTTGTTTGAGGATTTGCGACAGATCTTCAGATACATAAAATGCATTTTTTTTAAAGAAAGACTTGGTTCATTGCATTTATAGAAATACTACATGGTACCTTACCTTAATTTTTTTTATTTTAGTTTTAAAATATTAAATAATAATGAATGTGTGAATAAAAAGTATTGAGAAACTTGCGAAAATGTATATTAGTAAATTGAACGTATGGGTCAAATAGTAGTACAATGTATATTTAAAACAACTGCGAAATGCATTAAAAATCAAAGGTTACAAGGACATTATAGTTAAGAAATAGCATTGAAAACTGTACAAGTTCATTGAAAAAACAAAGGTTACAGGGACATTACTATTAGATAATGGAATTTTTTTTTAAAACGTACAAATTCACTGAAAAAACAAAGGTTACAGGGATGTTATAGTTAGGCTCAGATTTTACACACAATAAAACCCTAAATATTAAGCAGTTACAGTTATAGTTATCTCAAGTAACTATAACTCATCCCCTAATGTAATATAATGTGTGCCCTTGTAATGCACTGCTTTTTACCTCATATATGACATCACTCATGACATCTTCTATGACATCATTGCTAATATCAATAGGTCTTTTGTTAGCTGTCTTTCTTATGACTTTGTTATAGCTTGTTTTGTTCTGTTGCATTTTGCAAAATTATGTTGTTGGGGAGCTACCTTGTCTTCTCAAATAATAAATAGAATTAATGGCTAAACGCAAAACATTGCCATAATATTAATTTGCATTGAAGGGAGCTCCTTAGTGTGAGTATGTGTTCCTTGTGAAAGAGCCGAATGCCATCACTCACGGACAAATTTGTCAGTGGCTCAGGTGGGCTGACAATCTGGCCCATGCTGCATGCTCTAGCATAAGAAATAAAAAAGTGAAGGACAATAACAAAAAACAATTCAATGCATAAAGAGGTTTGGCTGAAAGCTTCTGTAAGCAAGTATAGTATACACATTATTTCAGTAAGGTCAAAAGGCCAGATCTAAGAACAAAAGTGTTACGACCCATTGTGTCTGCAATCCTCTACTTGTTTCATGCCTATTGAAGCCCAACAGGTCTGTAGCATTTATTTAGCGTGACGAGGAATCTTTGTTACACCTAATAGAACTACCTGCCTATAATAGTGTCTGATTATTTGAGGAAGAGGTGTGGCGCCGCTGCAGGGGCGACTGTCTCTGGAATCTTGGGGGCACGGTTCGATCACCGGCGGCAGATTAGCCCAGCACCATGTGACTCTGGGCGATAGCTTGCTTAATCTTCCTGACGGCGCCTAGAGACCCTTACGGGTGATTGTGTGCTTTACAAATGTGGACTATTATTATTTGCAAAGTTTTTACTCTAACTAGATTAGAGTAGTGTTGTTCTTATTTAATCCTCATACGGGTGAGGAAACCGTTATCTGCAACCTGTGGCTCTACAAATACTAATATATCCTTGTGTTCCAAATCACTTATTTATGAGATATGTCAAGGGTGTCTTGATGCAAATGTTTACAATAATAGCACCAGATCTGTATTGGTGTTGTAGACTGTTTTTTGTAATGTATCCCCATTGTAAAGTGAAGTATAGGGATGTTGTTCTTGGTATACCTGTTTGGTGATATCTCTAGTCATGCAGTTCCTGAATCATAATGGACTTCATGTTAGAATAAGAATCAGGGTAGAAGATCATTATTAGGTTATTGGGCTTTTCTAAAGCTTGTTATAATTGTAATAAGATTCCTTTGTGCCCTGTTAGATCTTTTTAGTTTTGTATACTAAACCAGGTTGCTCACTCGTCACCTATTACTTTTGTTGTTTTTGGTTAGCGCCATGTTGGAACTAGTTTTGTATCTAAAAGCATACCTCCCAAATATCCCTAGTCATGTTTTTAAAGGGAGAAAAGACCTAGGTGAATAATTGTACAGGCTAAAGAATAGTTCACTGCGTCAGTGTGCAAACTTATATAGTCTAGACTCAAGAGATGCCTTAAGAAAGAAGTAGGTTAGTAGTGGAACTTTAACAACCTGTAGCAAAGAACTGCAACAGTTAGTGTCTAACCACCCTTGAATTATGTTATATCCTCTAAGTATGAGCTTATCCCAAACAATTGCTAACCTGGAGGTGGGTGAGGAGTGGACCTTGGTGTGATTGAGAACTCAGCCTCCTGATGTGGTAATCTCATTAGATGTTTAATGTACATCTTTGCTGCTGATAGCACTGCTGTGTTCGAACTGTTTTTTGTTAGTCTTTGCAGCATACATGTTTATGTTAATTCATTGACTATCTGGATACCTGATTTTGCACTCTGTACAGTCTAGTGATGAGTTATTTTGGAATACTATTTTATTACATTTCATTAGTCTAGTCATGTCTTCAACAGAGTATGCTCTACATTGGTGGTCAATTTCTAAGAGATTGAAGATTTTCTGAAACATAGATAGTTATCATGTGTTTCCTTTGACATTTGTGAGAGAATTTGGGCTCTCAAAAAACACAAGTTGATTGATGGAATGTTGCACAATGGCAAAACATTCACCCCCAGTCACGGATCTGGGCTTAATCCATTGTTATTTTGCTCACCAAGCCACCACAGTTCAGACATGGCCATATGCAAATCACTCTTGACCCTGTGCCTCATGGTAACAGTCCAGACCGAACTGCCAAGCCATGTCTTCCCTGGACCGGAATCAAGCATCCTAGGACCGGTTTCTGGCTATCAGCCGTCTACAGCCAGGATAGCATGACTCCAGTGGCTTAGTGAGCACGGGACCCACGTCTCGGCATACCCTTCCCACATAGGGTGAACAACAAAACACACAAGATGATGGACGGAATGTTGCACAATGGGAAAACATTCACCCCCAGTCACGGATCCTGGTTTAATCCATTGTTATTTTGCTCACCAGTCCACCCCAGTTCAGATATGGCCATATGCAAATCATTTCATATCATAAATCTTTATTTCGGTAATTTATCACCGTAAAAGCTATTAAAGAAGCATTTCATAAAACTGTTAAGACATTAAAACATTAAAACATTCCAAGGTCCATCGGAGTCCATAAGAATATTTCATTAGAACAAGGTATCACATTTTTACTACAGTAAAGTTCAGTGACCGGCCTTAAGGCACTGTCTTCTCAGGGACCACATAGCACCTAGATATTTAGCCACTGCAAAGACAATGTGATCCGACAAGTCTGTTTTCAGCACTCTAAACGCGGCCAGGCACTCTGCAAACCCCAAATTCCTGCATACAGGAACAATCCATTTCTTACGGGTCACGTTATAAGCAGGGCAGAAGAAAATGATGTGTAGCTCAGATTCCTTGGCCACTCTGCAAGCCGGACATACGCTGACTGCTGGTTCGCTCCACTTACTAGTAAGGGCTCGAAGTGGAAGAGTCCCATGCCTCCATTGCAAGTAGAGTTTCCTGAGTAAGGCAGGATATATTTTATCCAAGGCTGGTTCAAAACTGTAGATATCCTTGATGCGTAAAAATGACTCCGTAAATGTCCCAAGGTTTTGTCGACGACAGAGTGTCGCTAGTTTACTGTCGTAGTAAACCTTTGCCAGTCTCTTTTTCGGAATTAATGGGCAAGTGGTTAAAGGGTCAGACCAGAGGGTCGAAAGGCCTAGACCCTCCAACTCAGTTTTGATAAATTTAAACCATTTAATTTTCCCCGTGTTAGGCATAGCAAGCACCTCCTGGAGCCCCTGCCTATAACTAATCAATTCTGGAACTGCCCACAACCTACGCCAATAAGCCAAGTGACGCAATGCCAGTTCTTCATCGAGGGATCGCATCCCCAGATCTAGCCTTAGTGGGACAAGTGGCGTACTGGGTGGAAGTGCTACCACCTGCCTAATGAACTTGTTCTCCTCTTTCACCAGGTCTGGAGAAACTGCATGACCCCAGAGCTCACAACCATACATGGCAGCCCCCCTTGCCTGTGCCCTATAAATCTGGAGAGGTTGACCAACAGGTTGGATGGATGACCTGTTTTTTCCTATGAGCTTCATAATCACACCCGAGTACTGGACCAACTTGAGTAGTGCTTTTTCTTGGTGTGTACACCAGGATATTTTCTCATTTAACACAACTCCAAGGTACTCAAAGGTTCGCACCCTTTCAAGTCTGCATTGCCCAATGTTGGGGCTAGAGTGGAATTTTGGTGGGGGATTGAAGACCATACATTTGGTCTTTAGGGTGTTAATTTCTAAACCATGTTCCCCACAGAAATCCACAAAGCCGTCAAGAACGCGCTGAATGCCCATCGCAGACTTTGAAAGTAGCAGGGTGTCATCAGCGAACATAATCGCCGGCACCTTGCTGCCTGCCAACTTAGGAGCGTCGGAATTAACAACCCCATTCAGGTGGGAGATAACCCCGTTGACGTAGAGGCAGAACAGGGTCGGTGCGAGCACACAACCCTGCCTTACCCCCCTGTCAACGGGGAACCTGTTCGACAGTGCCCCCTCCTTCCCACACCTCACCTGCGCAAAATTGGCAGTATGGAGATGAATAATCATCTCCAACAAGCCCTTAGGGACCCCCAGTTTGGCCAGCACCTCCCAGAGTTTTCTGCGGGGAACCAGGTCGAAGGCCACCCTCAGGTCCACGAATACAGTGTAGAGGCTGCCACCCTCCAACTGTACCGTTTTCCAAAAGATGAGGGCGAGCCGGAAGACCTGGTCTATGTTGGAAACCTTCCTTCTGAACCCCGCTTGGAATGGACTCAGAATATCATATTCCGTCATCCATTCCGACAGATGATCCAGAAGTAACCTAGTGAAGAGCTTCTGAGAAACGTCTATCAGGCTTATTGGCCTGTAGTTGGCTGGGAGCAGAGGCGAGCCCTTCTTAAATATGGGGACTATCTCTGCCCCCAGCCAAGTTGGGGGGATTGCAATGCCATTCAAGATCGCATTGAACAGCACCCTAAGATACGGGGCCCAGATCTTAACTTCGTGCCTATAGAGATCACCTGGGAGCTTGTCTAGACCTGGCGCCTTTTAGGCAGCGAGTCCCATAATCGCCATAGTGAGTTCCTCCATAGTAAATCCATACATGGAGGATACACTTTCAGTGGATTGGGCCATTGCTATTTCGGGTGGGTTCCCCAATTGGTCCAAATCGGGCGCGCTATACAGCGTTTTAAAGTGGTCCTCCCACACAACAGATGCAATATTTGCTTCTATTGCCGCTATAGGTTCAGCTGAACCATGCTTAACGATTTGCCAGAATTTCCGGGCATCTCGAAGTGCGAGGGCGTCCGTCATTTCAGACCAGTTATCCCGGTCCCATTCCATTTTAGAATTGCGGAGAATGGAGTTGTAGGCCTGCCGCTTTTCCCTAACCTTACTAGGGGTTCCCGAATTTTAAGGGACTCCAAAAGATCGGCCTTTGCTCTCCTGCAAGAAGCGTTGAACCATGTGGCTCTTCTCCCCTTGGCCTTTTTCGACCTGGCCACAGGGTTCAGAACTTCTGCTAGGTTAGAACAGAGCTCCGAATGAATATCCCCGAGCACAATAAGCTCAGCAGGGGTGGGTGACTGAGAGAGGAAATCCACAACTTTTTCAAGGGCAGGGACCACAGTCGCATATAGCTTCTGAATATTATTAGGGTTCTCCAGGAGTTTTGGCCACCTAATTCTTCGTCTATTGCTAGCTGCAACTAAACCAGCCTGTAGTGCTAAATTTTCTTCTGCGATGCTAGTGGGCAAACCTTGGACCGCGAACCTCAATGTTAGTACATTATGGTCACTATCAGTCCTTGTGACTATCCCAAAATCCCTCACTTTAGCCCAATTCTTCGTTGAAACCAGGATATAATCTATCCGTGACTCATGCCCTGGTCTATTAAAGGTGCATTGAGGTGGAATATCTCCCTTATGCCGCCCATTACAAGCTTTCAGTGAGTGGGAAAGAGTAAAAGATGTTATTTGGGTGGCTGGAGGTGACCATGACTTTACAGGGGGGCCCAGCAAAGTGGGTATCTCCCAGAGATCATCCTCTTCACTAATTACAACTTCCAGATGATCCGGGAGGGGCTCATACTGGATATTAAAGTCCCCCCAAATATAAGTGAAGGGCAGAGGGTGGCAGAATCGAGAAACAGAGCTAAATCCTCAATTGTCCCCGAAGTACCTGTTATCCCAACCGCTCTTGAATATACATTTATCAGTGCTACACTCACACCAGATGCCCACTCCAGAACAACGCACTGAAAGTCCGCTGAGTTAGTTTCAAGGTTTCTCGCCCTGCATCCAAGGTGGGAACCTACCCAAATCAACAGGCCACCAGACGGTCATCCCTTCCCGCCCCATTTTTCCGCTATCTCAACGGATGCGTACCCTGTACGGGACTGTTTTTCCCTGGCCCACGTTTCCTGGAACAAGCATATGTCATGTTCTTCAATTAATTCCGCCCACTCTGGGGAATCTAGTTTATTGGCCAACCCAGCAACATTCCAAGAAAGTATGGAAACTATGCCGGGAGCCCCCGCCTTATCAATAGCATTAGATACCAAGGTGCACCTACTTGACCTGGACTGACTGTGCTTATGGCAGGACAATCCCTCTGTTGCCACCGAGCATATTACATACGGCACCTCAGGAAGGGGGTTAGCCTTGCTGTTTTGACCACATGTATCTATGTGAATAATTTTATCATTTAATGGCTCAATTAGTGTGGGCCCACACAGTGTTCAGCAACGTCCCCCTCTGTGTGCCTAGTCTCACCTGTGATTTGATTACAGTGTCCTGGGAGATATTGTAATGGTGGGGAAGCAGAGCGCAGTGAAGAGTAAAACAAAGAACAGTGTGGGTGTGCCATAGACGGTGTGTCAGTGACCCTCTGGGAAAGTCAGTCCACGTCCTCAAGGCACCCAAATCTGTTGTGAGTGGGTGCCCCATTCCACCCACGATGTGTATCTTGCCAGTAGTTGGATAACCCTCCCTGTACATCGTTTCTCACCGGAATCCAATTCCAATTTCCCCCCGTATTGGAGTGTGAGCGCGGGGGATAAAAGTAGGTTAGGGGTCTGGATGCTATGGGCGAATTTACACCATAGTTGCTCCATGAATGAATATGGTGTGCAGTGTTGGGGTCTTCAAAAGAAACAATGACGCAGTCACCTGTGATAGACTGCAAATCAGTCTTGACCCTGTGCCTCATGGGAACAGTCCAGACCGAACTGCCAAGCCATGTCTTCCCTGGACCGGAATCAAGCATCCTAGGACCGGTTTCTGGCTATCAACCGTCTTCAGCCAGGATAGCTTGACTGCAGTGGCTTAGTGAGCAAGGGACCCTCTGGGCATACCCTTCCCATATAGGGTGAACAGCAAAACACACAAGATGATGGACGGAATTTTGCACAATGGCAAAACATTCACCCCCAGTCACAGATCAAAGATATTGCCCAAAATTCTGACCTGTGAGGAAGTGTTAGAACTGGGGCTAGGTTGGAAGGTTAGTTGTTAGGAGGTGGCTGTGACGCAGCCGCTACTATGACTTGGACTGTATCTTTTGATCCATGTGCACAAAGATAGCTTTCCTTCATCCAAAAACTGACATGACCTAAGCACTCTGTAATGCTTGTGAGCTTCTACATTTTATGCAAATGGGAAATGTCTATCTGAGTGTTATCTTCGTTCATTAAGAATTTCATTTGGTAACTGTCTGGTACTTGAGCCAAGGTAAACATTTAGCTGTTGAAGAGGAGTAGGATGAGGGAGATTTCCCAAGGGTCGTCGCACTACACATTACAAGAAAACAACAAAGAAGGGCCTATAGGTATTTGTTGACTCCAATTGAAAAGAAATGAACTATTCCATTAGAGTACTTTCCCTGAAAAACACATTCTTTAAGCCTGCTAGGAAGGATGGTTTGGTCGACCATGCCATTGGTGACTGATTGGTCAACGAGGACTAGTTCACCTTTTGACTTCAGTAAATTTTACATGATCTTGTTTTCTGTTTGACAACAATGATTCTGTGCCTCTGGAATGTCTGAATCCAGAATGGTAATTATATTTAGTCTGAGGTCTAACTCTTGTTACTCTTCCATTTGTCTGGTGATTCCTCTTTCCAGGATTTTCTTTGCATATGGGATGTGTGAGATTGGAAAGTGAAACACAAAAAACAAAATGGAAGGTGCACTCAAATAAAGTCAATAGAAATAGTAATTTTTAGTAAATTCTTCTTTATTCAGAAAAGTGTTCGTGAAGCATAGGCACAGCCAACGCATTTCGTTCCTCTTTTTTTTGCCTTTTTAGGAACTTCGTCAGGGCGAGTTCATAGGACGGAATGGGGCTGGACTCAAAAACCAAGTAGGATTAGGCCGGAAGTAATGGTCTGTTCAATGGACCAGAAATAATGTCCTTGATTTAGATGAAGAGCACGGTGTGGTGTAGTCCAATGTGAAACAGAAGCAGATGTGAGTCCAGCGGCGCATATGTATGCTTTCCACGTTAAGGAAATCTGAGGTCTCGAAGTTAATCGTGTCCTGCAAGACGCCGCTTATGCCGAGGTTCCAGGAGCTGCTACCCTATCAAAGGTGCGGTTTCCGCTAACTTGGGCTTATACTCAGGCCATCACGGGACCGATGGCGTTTGGGTGACACGATTAACTTCGAGACCTCAGATTTCCTTAAAATGGGAAGCATACATATGCGCTGCTGGACTCACATCTGCTTCTGTTTCACATTGGACTACACCACACCGCCAAGAACCGCTTGAGACTTCGCCTAGTGAGGTGCTCTTCATCTAAATCAAGGACATTATTTCTGGTCCATTGAACAGACCATCACTTCCGGCCTAATCCTACTTGGTTTTTTAGTCCAGCCCCTTTCCGTCCTATGAACTCGCCCTGACGAAGTTCCTAAAAAGGCAAAAAAAAGAGGAATGAAACGTGTTGGCTGTGCCTATGCTTCAAAAACACTTTTCTGAATAAAGAAGAATTTACTAAAAAATACTATTTCTATTGACTTTATTCGAGTGCACCTTCCATTTTGTTTTTTGTATTTCAATAATTGGCACATCCCACGGCAGCGGATGTTGGAAGAGATTGCACAGGTATAACTTAAGAACTAAATGATCCGTAGTGCTTGACCTGGTCTGCTGCCCTTGGTCCTTCTGTTTTATAGAGATTGGAAAGTGGTTGTGGAGCCACTTAAGGTTTGTCAATTGTTTCTCAAAAAGAAAGATGATGTGTATGTTTTTCACAGTGTTGGGCGCTGTGCCATCTAAGGTCTTTGTCAAGCCATATTTGGGGGCATTTTTGTGCTTCCTCAGATCACAAACTTCAAGGGTATTGCTTTTGGACTGAGTTGACTGTTGCAGTTTTTTCTCTTACTTCTGGATACCAAAACTAGAGCATATGCAGAGGTTACAGAGTGTTTTTCTTCGACAAAATGTCATTTAGATTAATGCTGATCTTACAAATTATTCTGTTTTCTTTTACTGGTTCATCTATGAAATCTTTTTGACTATATTCAAGCTTGCGCTCAGTTCCCTGCATCAAACAACCTCTGGATCGCACGCCTGCCAATGTAATCATAACATTCTCTTGCACGCCATAAGGGGATGGGGCCCTCTTTCCAGGCAATAATCTTTATGGTCTCTGTTAGACTGCCCTTGTTTTACTTTGTATCATGATATCTGTATTGCACTGTTAGTTTACAGATAACTATACAGCATTACGCGTACAGCGTATTTGTAATGCCAATAAAAGTAATTATATTATTTCAGTCGAATTATGGTAATAACTTTAGCAGGAGAGTTACATTTATAATTTACTTATCTTTATAAATGGTGTAGAATTGCAATGTCCTTATGGGTAGGTGAAATTGCACACATGAGAAAGCAGCAAAGTATGAAATTCATACACAAATCTGAGCTTTAGAAGTTTTTAAAGGATAGGCTCTGTGCCTCCTTATTTCATAGCGCACAGACACAAGTGTTGCTAATGGGATTTTGACAAGCTTAAGGTCAATGCAGAGGCAATTATTTCGGGAAAATGAAACCTTATTAATGCTTGACATTGTCTTAGGCTCTAAATCTGCTCACCATTGAGAATGATTTTAGTGCTCTCGTAGGGCAATATTTTGTAATCTGGGACTTCACAAATGCGGGGTGCAAATAGAGAGGCTTAAAAACCATGCAGCATGGTTTAAACACTAATCTCTGGTCGACAGGCAGACAATAGAGGTCCTTTGTCGCCTGGGAGATGTGTCATTGTCTGGGCAAAGTGTATATCAGTAGAGCAGCCTGGCTCTGAATTAGCTGGCGCCTGCGCATAAGTATTTTTTAAAGACCCAGGTAAATTGAATAAGCATTATCTATTTTAGACATCACTAGAGCTACTATTACCTGGAACCTCCTTAGTGAGGAATTTTTAAATCTTTTTTATACGACGTAGCTGGAAAAACTAGCTGAGGTTACAGCTCCTACCTGCTGCTTAACCCCTTGCCTGCGGGGCTAATTCCCCTGCTGTGCTGGGGGGCGCACAGAACGTTCAGCACAGCGGGGGAAATAGCCCAGCGTGTGAGTGTTGCGGCCGTTATGACGAGCTCAGCTCTTCATGAGCACACGGCCACCTTGGCTCATGACAAGCTGAGCTTGTCATGAGCATGGGAGGGGTTAAAAGGATAATTCTGCATCTATTACGACACCTAGGCTTTTTACGACTTTTGGGAGTCGGAGGAGAGCTCATCTCATTAGGCCAAAACGATGGGGACCGATAATTCATTTTACTGTGTGTGATAATTATCTCCATTTTATCTCCATTTTATCTGGATTCAACTTCAGGTGATTGCTGTTTATTCACTCATGGATGAACAGCATAGTGTCCTGAAACTGCTGTCGAGAGGAGGGGCTGTCATTGATTGTAAATAGCAGTTTCATATCATCTGCATAGTTGAAAATATTTATTTCTTTATTTTTGAGGACGTTGATCAAGGGATGAATATAGATGTTAAAAAGGTGGGAGAAAATAAAGAGCCTTGAGGAGCCCCACAGTTCAGTTGTAACTCTGTAGAGGAGAAAGGGGGAATCCTGACTAATTGGGATCCTTCCCTCAAAAAGGAAATAAGCCAGTTCAATGCTAAGCCCCTAAACCCAGCTGCCAGAATAGTGTGGTCAACCGTGTCAAAGGCTGCAGACAGATCCAATAATAGCAAGACTTAGGAATTGACGTTGTCTACCTCTTTACGCATATCATCAACTAATGACATGATCACCGTTTCTGTTGAGTGTGCTGCTCGAAGTTCAGCTTGTGCTGGGTCCAGAAAACCGGACTCTTCAATGAATGAACATAGATTATGTGCTATATGGGCCTCAAGAAGTTTAGAAAAATAGGGTAGGAGCGAAATAGGCCGCACATTTTTTATGTTCATGGGATCAGCGCCAGATTTCTTTATGATTGGCACAATAATTGCTTTTTAAGGGACCTAGGGACCACCCCCAAGTTAAAATATTGTTTAAGAAGTGACAGTATACAGTCAGGAAACTACGTGCATACTGCTTTTAAGATCTCCGTGAGGCAGATATCACTTGGTGAACCTGACTTTACTTTTGTCAGCAGGTGGGCAAGGTCCTCTTTCGTTATATTGGGAAAGCAGGTGAGCCTTTGACTGTTCAACGCATCTGCAGGTGGAGTATTAAGTGGTAGGCAGGGAGGAATACTATTCTTTATAGCCTTGATCATGTCCACAAAGAAGGTGTTAAGAGAATCACACAGGTCTTGAATTGGTAAGACCGGCAGCGTGACTCGGCCTGGGTTAGAGTGATCAGAGACAATCTAAAATATCTCTTTAGATTTATTGGGGGCTTTCATGATTTTGCCTGTGAAGAAGCTTGCTTTAGTATGCCGCAAAGGTTTTTTTTATAGAGTCTCACTTGTTGATGAATCCAATTTTCAGGTCTGGGGTGTACCCAGACCCCCATTTCCATTCAAGTGAAAAATGACGGTTTAAGGGACCGGGCAGAGATCGAGCAAGTCTTACTGGGTTTGAAGTGATGGGCCACGGCACTGGCAGTAATAGCGGAGCAGCTAATTATCGGCTGCCGAGGCTTCGAGCAGGAGGTATCACGTACAGCGAGGTTGAGCAGTGGGTCGGATCCACTTTTAGCGTTGCCATTACGGGCCCCAAAGCAGGCACGAAGGGTAGAGGTGGGACCTCGCAACTGGGCCCTCTTGAGTCCCCGCAGAGGAGTGTGGCAAACTCAGAGACGGCTCCCGCTACCGGTGCAGCTCAAGGACGTCGGCAGAGGACCCGGCTGGAGAATCCCCCGGAAAAGAAGCGGAGGGGCGCGGGCACGCAGCCCCAACAGCTCGGACCACCACAATCATTGACTTGTTTAGGGGAACAGGAATCGGCTCAGGCTCCCAAGTTTACGGCCAGTCAAGCGAGCGAACTGATGCCCCAATTAAGGAAAGTGAGCAGAAATTGACCAGTAAGCCACCATTGGGACCAGGGGAGATTGTGGAGCAGAGTGAGCCCAAGAACATTGAGACACTGATGATACACATAAAAGGGTTCAAGGGGAACGGGGGCAGACACAGCAGGGGGGGCTAGCCCATGTTACTGTGCAGGATGCTCATGCTGTTGGGAGCATGGGGGAGGCAGACTTAGGAAATGACTGCCAGATCACTGAGGCACCCGGGGTGGTCGAGCCCCACCAGGAGGAAGTGAGCCAACAAAAGACTCAATTAAGCCAAAATAAGCTAATCAAGGAAGACCTCCCTGGTAGATCTAGGTAGCACCTCAGCGCACAGAAACATAGGGGGAAGTTGAGAGAACCCATGGGGGCCCCAAGGCGTCACAGGACACCGCAGGATGGTAGGGAGAGGGATATTGACTCAGAAACAAATGATTATTACTCTCTTTCAGACGCCACCTGGTCAGGCCCCGGCTCAGACCCGGGGTCCAATACAGAATCTAGCGAGAAATATAGTGTACCTGGTACTGGTACGGGTATCAGAGGTTGGGAAATTATTGCTTCTACACGAAAGACATTCCTCAGAATGGGGAAAATGGATAATCCAAAGCACATGGACCTGAGGTGGAATTATTCGTTGGGAGATCAATTGGTCGGGAACAGTAACCAATCTAACTGTGAAGAAGCTGCGGCGGTGTCCCCTACGCTATCCCCTACTTTAGAGTCTATATTGCAGTGTATAATGGCACACCGGGAAGAAGCCCTGTTGGAAAGCAAACGCTCCCAGAATGCCACACGGAAGCTTCAGGGGGCTGTAAGAAAAATTGCAAGAAGATGTACTGATATTAGTGACTGGATTACAGAGATAGAAACCAGGACAGCTTCATTTGATGTGGACATAGCTGAATCAAAGTGGCAAGCCGATGCACATAAGGCACAGCTCATGGACATTCAGTGGAAGCTAGAAGAATGCAAAAATCGCCAGAGGAGGATTAATCTGCGTTTTCTTGGTATTTGGAAAGGGAAGGAGAGGTCTGATGCATGTCTTTTTATGGTTCAGCTACTGCGGAAATCCTTCCCAGAACTGGTCGGGTGGAACTGGCCCCAGGAAATACAAAGGGTACATTGAGTGCCATTCAATATCCAGCAGCCAGCCCGCCCAGATGGCAAACATCGGGCATTCTTGGTTTATTTTGGCAACTATTTGTTGAGACAAAATGTGTTTGAGAAGGCTAGACAAGAAGCACAGGGGCGGCAGATGAGTTTTAATTTTTCACTAGGCTAGACTTTTGCCACATTACGGTAGAACGCAGATGGCGTTTACGTCAAATGATCGATTTCAAAAAAGAGAGGGTACCCCACTTTCACCAGGGAACAGGGTAGGAAGACAAAGGGTCAAAAAGGGAAATCCCTGGAGTCTACTAGTTCACCTATGTCCTAAGCCCTGTCTTGTCAGGGAGGAGGGACCTATGGTGTACTGTGTATCGAATAATTTAAAAAGGCTTCCACAACGAAAATAAAATTGTTAACAATCTGTTTTTATTAAAAGCCAGTGTCTAGGCAAGTAAATAAGCAGAACAAATTCATACAAATCAATACAATGCAGTTTAAAATTCAAGGAAAACCTTGAAAAGATCATACACAAATAAAAACAAAATTACACAAACATAATAGTAAAATGCACAGTCGATTCAAACATATCTACAACATGTAAGTAATTTATGAGCAAAGGACAAAATTACATATCATGCAAAAAAAAACCTATATCACTGTGGCTCACAGATATCTCTGCCACCAGATTTTCTTAGATCCAACAGCCTCAACTCCTTATACTTCTGTAAACATTAGTAATATAGTTAGATATCCATCTAAAGTTTACTAGGCCCTGACTGGATTCTTTTTGTCATAAAACAGTGCGTCGATGCGTTTCGGTGCAGTACAGTTGATTATGTGGCACCTTCCTCAGGACTTTTCCTTCTGGGGTTTCAAGAGGGGGTTAAATACACCGTGTCTGTAGATACATGAAAAGAAACGTATGGAGTCACTAATCGTACATAGTATCAGTTACTCTTTGTTCAGTCTATCTTGGCTGTCTTAAATGTTAGAAGGGTTTCGCTTGATTCCCACTGTGAATAAGGTTGCAGTGCCGCATCTCAGTTACTATATAGTTGATTAATGGGGACACTTCTGAATACTGATGATAATCGGATACAACAGAGGACTCAATTTACTTTATGCTATACATTGTATCTAGCATACGACCGAGCCATGTTCACGGCATGTATCTAAACCATATAACGTTCTATTACATATAACACTCTATTCCCTCCGAGTCATTTTCAATGTGGAAGACCAGTTTTGTTACTACTTGAAACTAGGGAAAAGGGGTCTTATGTAGAATAGAAGGGGTTCAGACTCACCCCCATATAGTGTGGGATACGTTCCAGTGTAGGATCAGCTTAGCGCTACACCTGGGTTCTGCAAGCTTGTAATGTAGATGTTTCCTAACGAATGATAGTCATGTGTTATCAAAGATTATCACAAGATATATGGTAACTTCTGGTAAAGTAATTAAAATGTTCTAGTTACCTCTCCCCTGTGATAGGAGCTCCTTCTCTTGGGGTTTCTATCTTTCGTATTCTAAGACTTTTTCACCGTTTAGTCAGGTATCTATAGGAGTAAAGGATATTATAACTTATCTAGGTCTTGTCTATATTACTGTCCCTAACCAGATGGTTAATGCGTGTATATCTTACCTTTGGATATTTTAGAGCATTCTTTGAACGGGCATAGGATGTTATTGGTATTCTCCAGAACTGGATATGTTCTGTCAAAGTAGATACAGAAAGTGATTTAGTACTGTTTCTGCCCACCTGTCTAGTTTGTCTTTTTGTTCAGTCTTTTATTGGGGAAATTCAATCCCTACACTACTCCTCCCTCGTTTACACAGTTTGTCTTCTAATGTCCAGTCTACACAGTTTGCCTGTAAAAAATATATTTTTCCTATGGGACAGGGATACAGTATTTTATGTCATACATCTTCAGAAAAATAAACTAGTATGGCTCAAGGTGGTGCTATGCTACTTTGAACTATCCCACCCACCATTTGTTATTACCAGGGGATTTAAGTATGGAGGCTGAATATACTCCCTTCCCCTTATTTTTTAGGTTGCTGGTAAACCCACTCCATTGGAAGGACCTGGGACCAATAACACCCCTGGTGTGAAAAATCTATACTGGATTATCAAGTGTGGATGGTATACCCTCGACAGGAAACGGGGGCTCAGGGGTCTCTTACCTCGATGTCAACGGAATCGCACGTCTGCCTCGTTCCCTTCACTCGCTCGTATGATTCATTTTGGTGCCTCTATTTATATGTGGACACCGGTGTGTTATTGAAAACACCTGGTTGGACGCGCGATGGTGCCGCGCCTTGCTTGACTAACGTGGGCGCCATTTTAGAGTGGTGAGCGGAGCATGATTGCATTGGAGTCACCTAGCTCCTTAATACTAATACTGCGGGACAGAGTATTACCTGTGCCTCTGTCTTGCCATCGGATATTAAAATATCTAGCGAGGGAATACTGGCTCTATATGACTCGAGGACCCGATCCCTCGTGAGCGCAATCTATGAATGTTAAAGCGGTGCGTTATTTGTATAGTACGCTTGCCACCTCTTTACTGATGCTGAGAAGCATAGCATAACCAGTATTGCTGCTTCATATTCGGGTACAAGGATATGTGTTGGGAGTGGATTGGCTCTGAATGTCCAAACGCGGTACCATGGCAACGCGATCCACCACGGGCGCCATGTTGGAGTGGTGGCCTAACGTGCCTCACAGTTCAATAGTCCTGTTACTGACCTTGCATATTAGCTAGTTTAGTACTTCATTCTCTGTGGCGCTACGCTGGATAAAAGGAACCTGTTTATCTATCTAGAAAGGACTCACCGGAGTGTTTACATTTTATAGTAGATTACTGCTGTATTACTTGGCATTGCATTTCTAATAGTAAGGCGGCATCCTCCTAATTATTGTAGGGCATACTTTGAAGAGTGCCTTTTTAGATGTTATATTATAGGTACGCTATCAGTTGTAAATTAGAGATTTCCTACATAGATGGTATACTACGCCCATATAGTTTAACAGTCGATGCTCGCTTATAGAGGGCATGCTTGAAGAATGGGCTGTAAGTTCTAAACATTTTGCATGAGCACATATGTTGTGAGGCATTCAATTCCTAGTTTGACTGACTAGATGAGGGCCTCCCACTCTTCCCTGGAATTCAATCCCTTCCTGATGGTATTGAACTTGACCATATACCATTGTTCTTGTTGTTTGCGTCTCATCTTACTATCGCCTGATCTAGTTAGTTCTCTTATTCTTTCTAGGATGACCCATTTGAGGTCTCTTGCTGTGTGTCCCTTTTCCTTCCATCCCTCACCATCACTATTTTACTCCAGTTACCATCCTAAAAGCCAGAAGGACTCGATACCATTCGGAGAGTTCCTTCGACTTAGGAGGAACTGCACGGAGTTAGCAGACTTCCACAAACATGCCAAAGACATGAAAAAGAAATTCAAAGACCGAGGCTATCCGAAAAAACTGATTGACCATTCGCTCAAAAGAGCACGATACTATGACAGGGACTGTCTAATCAAGAAGGCTGGCACCAAGAAAACACAGGATAAAATAGTGACGGTGAGCCAACACTCAGTGATAGCTAACCAAGTTAAGAACATTATAAATCATAACTGGAAAATTCTGAACAATGGCCCAGATGCAACTCCCCTCGAGCGTCCCCTATATGCATACAGGAAGAACAAGAATCTGAGGTCCAATCTTGTGTATACATATAGGGAGGACAGCATCGAGACCCAAACTACCTTGAGTGGCCTAAAGGCAGTTGGGAACAACAAGTGCGGTAACTGTTGTGTTTGCGAACTATGTATAATAACCAAGACAGTGTGACATAATGGAACCACACACACTATCACCACCTTGAACAATTGTAGAACTAAGAACGCTGTATATATGATCCTGTGCCCCTGTGACCAGGCATATATAGGAGAAACTGGCCGAGAAGTTAGGCTCAGAATAGGGGAACACAAATCCGCGATCAAGAACAACAAGGAAAATGCCCCTCTGGTGTCACATTGGAAGGAAAAGGGACACACAGCAAGAGACCTCAAATGGGTCATCCTAGAAAGAATAAGAGAACTAACTAGATCAGGCGATAGTACGATGAGACGCAAACAACAAGAACAATGGTATATGGTCAAGTTCAATACCATCAGGAAGGGATTGAATTCCAGGGAAGAGTGGGAGGCCCTCATCTAGTCAGTCAAACTAGGAATCGAATGCCTCACAACATATGTGCTTGTGCAAAATGTTTAGAACTTACAGCCCATTCTTCAAGCATGCCCTCCATAAGCGAGCATCGACTGTTAAACTATATGGGCGTAGTATACCATCTATGTAGGAAATCTCTAATTTACAACTGATAGCGTACCTATAATCTAACATCTAAAAAGGCACTCTTCAAAGTATGCCCTACAATAATTAGGATGATGCCGCCTTACTATTAGAAATGCAATGCCAAGTAATACAGCAGTAATCTACTATAAAATTTAAACACTCCGGTGAGTCCTTTCTAGATAGATAAACAGGTTCCTTTTATCCAGCCTAGCGCCACAGAGAATGAAGTACTAAACTAGCTAATATGCAAGGTCAGTAACAGGACTATTGAACTGTGAGGCACGTTAGGCCACCACTCCAACATGGCGCCCGTGGTGGATCGCGTTGCCATGGTACCGCGTTTGGACATTCAGAGCCAATCCACTCCCAACACATATCCTTGTACCCGAATATGAAGCAGCAATACTGGTTATGCTATGCTTCTCAGCATCAGTAAAGAGGTGGCAAGCATACTATACAAATAACGCGCCGCTTTAACATTCATAGATCGCGCTCACGAGGGATCGGGTCCTCGAGTCATATAGAGCCAGTATTCCCTCGCTAGATATTTTAATATCCGATGGCAAGACAGAGGCACAGGCAATACTCTGTCCCGCAGTATTAGTATTAAGGAGTTAGGTGACTCCAATGCAATCATGCTCCGCTTCACCACTCTAAAATGGCGCCCACGTTAGTCAAGCAAGGCGCGGCACCATCACGCGTCCAACCAGGTGTTTTCAATAACACACCGGTGTCCACATATAAATAGAGGCACCAAAATGAATCATACGAGTGAGTGAAGGGAACGAGGCAGACGTGCGATTCCGTTGACATCGAGGTAAGAGACCCCTGAGCCCCCGTTTTCTGTCGAGGGTATACCATCCACACTTGATAATCCAGTATAGATTTTTCACACCAGGGGTGTTATTGGTCCCAGGTCCTTCCAATGGAGTGGGTTTACCAGCAACCTAAAAAATAAGGGGAAGGGAGTATATTCAGTCTCCATACTTAAATCCCCTGGTAATAACAAATGGTGGGTGGGATAGTTCAAAGTAGCATAGCACCACCTTGAGCCATACTAGTTTATTTTTCTGAAGATGTATGACATAAAATACTGTATCCCTGTCCCATAGGAAAAATATATTTTTTACAGGCAAACTGTGTAGACTGGACATTAGAAGACAAACTGTGTAAACGAGGGAGGAGTAGTGTAGGGATTGAATTTCCCCAATAAAAGACTGAACAAAAAGACAAACTAGACAGGTGGGCAGAAACAGTACTAAATCACTTTCTGTATCTACTTTGACAGAACATATCCAGTTCTGGAGAATACCAATAACATCCTATGCCCGTTCAAAGAATGCTCTAAAATATCCAAAGGTAAGATATACACGCATTAACCATCTGGTTAGGGACAGTAATATAGACAAGACCTAGATAAGTTATAATATCCTCTACTCCTATAGATACCTGACTAAACGGTGAAAAAGTCTTAGAATACGAAAGATAGAAACCCCAAGAGAAGGAGCTCCTATCACAGGGGAGAGGTAACTAGAACATTTTAATTACTTTACCAGAAGTTACCATATATCTTGTGATAATCTTTGATAACACATGACTATCATTCGTTAGGAAACATCTACATTACAAGCTTGCAGAACCCAGGTGTAGCGCTAAGCTGATCCTACACTGGAACGTATCCCACACTATATGGGGGTGAGTCTGAACCCCTTCTATTCTACATAAGACCCCTTTTCCCTAGTTTCAAGTAGTAACAAAACTGGTCTTCCACATTGAAAATGACTCGGAGGGAATAGAGTGTTATATGTAATAGAACGTTATATGGTTTAGATACATACCGTGAATATGGCTCGGTCGTATGCTAGATACAATGTATAGCATAAAGTAAATTGAGTCCTCTGTTGTATCCGATTATCATCAGTATTCAGAAGTGTCCCCATTAATCAACTATATAGTAACTGAGATGCGGCACTGCAACCTTATTCACAGTGGGAATCAAGCGAAACCCTTCTAACATTTAAGACAGCCAAGATAGACTGAACAAAGAGTAACTGATACTATGTACGATTAGTGACTCCATACGTTTCTTTTCATGTATCTACAGACACGGTGTATTTAACCACCTCTTGAAACCCCAGAAGGAAAAGTCCTGAGGAAGGTGCCACATAATCAACTGTACTGCACCGAAACGCGTCGACGCACTGTTTTATGACAAAAAGAATCCAGTCTGGGCCTAGTAAACTTTAGATGGATATCTAACTATATTACTAATGTTTACAGAAGTATAAGGAGTTGAGGCTGTTGGATCTAAGAAAATCTGGTGGCAGAGATATCTGTGAGCCACAGTGATATAGGGGTTTTTTTGCATGATATGTAATTTTGTCCTTTGCTCATAAATTACTTACATGTTGTAGATATGTTTGAATCGACTGTGCATTTTACTATTATGTTTGTGTAATTTTGTTTTTATTTGTGTATGATCTTTTCAAGGTTTTCCTTGAATTTTAAACTGCATTGTATTGATTTGTATGAATTTGTTCTGCTTATTTACTTGCCTAGACACTGGCTTTTAATAAAAACAGATTGTTAACGATTTTATTTTCGTTGTGGAAGCCTTTTTAAATTATTCGATACACCGTACACCATAGGTCCCTCCTCCCTGACAAGACAGGGCTTAGGACATAGGTGAACTAGTAGACTCCAGGGATTTCCCTTTTTGACCCTGCGTCAAATGATCACCTAGGTCCAGGAGAAGGTGGCTCAGGCCTTACTTCTAAACCCAGCTCGACTGAAAGTAATCTGGAAGGATCAAACCAGATTCTTTACATCGGAGATCAAGGCCAATGAGTTTTTAGATGCTGGGAGAAGATGACCCTCTTTCTTCCTCCGCAAAAAAAAAGTGAGATTCAAGGGGCAAGTTAGACACCAAGGAAGATATTAAATGAAATTAAATTAAATTAAATTAAATTAAATTAAATGAAAAAAATCTTGTATCGCGCGACTTAGCCCGAAGGCATCAAGGCGCCTAACAGAAAAACCATGGGAGGAAAGAAAAGTAACTACCCGCAGTAATGGGTAGGTTTACTACTGCACAATTAATATTCGGGGGTTTAATGATAGAAGCAAGAGAGGCAGGGCAAGGGAGGTGCTTCGAGCACTAGGTGCTAATATTATTTGCCAACAAGAGACTCATATCCCCTGGCAGAAAAGAGGGCTCAATATTATCCCAGGGTACTCCCAGGTAAGTTGTTCATCTCAGTTCACCAATACCAGAGGGGTGGCAATACATGTATCTAATCGGATGTCACCCATTAAGCGAACGAAGTCGGATAAATGGGGTAGGTGGGCAATTGCTTTAATTCCAAGCCACTTTACAATTTGTACAGTATATGGATCAAATATAGATGATGTGGACTTGTTTTCAGACCTAGAAATTGAACTGGCTTCCTGGCCAATGCCCCTGATTATTTGATGTAATTTTATTATTCATCTCGATGCATGTGGTTCTGCTAGGGGAGGGTACAAGGGGAGGAAGCCACAAGTTTTCAAATCATTAAAGGCACTTTCGGCCAGCCGCGGGCTGGTAGATATGTGGTCATGTAAAAAGGCAGGGGACCCGGGGTTCACCTATTTTTCATGTCCACATAGGAAGTACGTTAGGCTCGATTATTTTTTTGCATCAGCCTCTTTTATGGGGGGAGCACACGTTAGAAGACTGCCTAAGGTCCTGTGGAACCATAATCCTCTGGTGTTGGATATTGAGGCCCTGGGGTATGCAAAGGTATTTACAAAGTGGACCTTTGACAAGAAACTATTAGTCACTGAAGGATTTATAGATGACATTAGGGGGTGGGCCCGGCAGTTTTTTTTTATATGAACAGGTTCAGCACATCGAGAGAAAGTATTTGGGACACATTTAAAACATGACTCAGGTGAGAAATAATAACCTTTGGTGGATTTTATAGGAAAAACCAGAGGGATGAAATATATGCACTCACGGAGGAGCTGAGTAACTATAAGGAACCGCATATGACAGCCATAGTTCAAAAACAGACGGGGCTGCAAACACACTTAGGGGCATATTATCAAGGGGGTTTATCTCCTCTTTTTTGGCTTTAAAAGCCAAGAAAGCGGAGATAAAATTATCTCCCTATTACCTAGCTGCCGCTAACACCAGTTAGCGACAGCTAGTAGGAGATAGCGACTATCTTGGGCCCCACTTTGCATGTCAGTGATATTTATCACTAATGAGATGCAAAGTGGGCGTGCCAAGATGTTAGAGACTGAAAACAGTCGCTAACATCGCTATCTCCTATTACCAACTTTTGGAGATATTCGCGCTAAGCGGGAATATCTCCAAAAGCTAACACCTGCCCTGAGCAGTTCTTAGCCATGTTATCCAATGGGAGGTGGATAACATGGCTAAGAGCATTCGCTCGCTAATGCATGAATATCGCTGACTTTTCAGCGATATTCATGCTTTGCGGCGATTTTTACCGCATTTGCGGTAAACCTTGGTAAAACCAAGGTTTATTTGCGGTAAAAATCGCCGCAGCGCTGCGGTAAATTATTGTCTCTAACCAAGCAATAGCGATAATTATCGCTATTGCTTGGTAATATACCCCTTAGAGTTAAAAGTAATTAGGACCAAGGCTAAAATTAATGGAGTTTTCAACAAAAAAGTGGCGGAAAGGTTCCAAACTGGTATGCGGGATAACCATGAATATGGAAAGATGACTGGGAAACACCCGGCACTCTGACTAAAACAAAGGGCAACACCACATAACATCTTAAAGCTACGTATGAAGGATGGCAAGATAGCTACAGATCTCCCAGTCATATTAAAAATACTCACTGATTTTTACCATGATCTGTATAGTTCTAGGGACTCTGGATGAAGGATAACAGCTGCAGCAATGGGGAATATGCCCCCTCAGATCTCGGAGTTAGAAGAAGACATCTCTTTGAACGGGGTCCTTGAGGCATTGCAGACAATGGCTTCGGGCAAGGCGTTGGGTCTAGATGGAATTCCGATGGAGATATATAAAGCCTTACAGATAGAACTGTCCCCTCTTCTGCTAGACTTATTTCTAGCTGTTCAACATAAGGGGATCCCGCCCCAATCGTGGCAGGAGTCAAATATAGTGATCTTTTTAAAGAAGGGAAAGGATGCTGAGGATCCTGCCTCATATAGACCAATATCATTAATAAATACTGATGAGAAAATTTACTCTAAGATTATTGCGCTCAGACTTTCAAAGATAATTGTTTCCCTAGTGAGCCCATGGCAACATGGCTTTATTCCAGGCAGAGGAACAACGGACCATGTCCGAAGGGTAATCTCATTATTTGATATAGCCGAAGTCACAGGTGAACAGGTGTCTTTGATATTGTTGGATGCGCAAAAAGCGTTTGATCAAGTAGAATGGGCATACTTGTGGCAAAACTTAAGATCTAATGGCTTTGGTCCACGAATATTAACTGCCATTCAAACAATGTATGTTCAAGCCTACGCAAAAATACAGCTAATGGGGAGGGAGTCAGGTAGGGTCAAGATCACTCTTGGTACGAGGCAGGGTGTCCCTGTTCCCCTATTCTTTTTGCGCTCTCTATAGCCCCCTAATTAGATCTATGCTGAATGATCAGACAATCAAACCAATAGTGGTTCGTGGCTACAATACCAAGGTGCTAGCCTATGCTGACGACATTGCAGTTGTCACCCCCGATCCACTATGCGCAATAGGCAGGATTTAAATGCTGGCCACAGAATTTGGAAAGCAGTCAGGCTATAGCCAAAATACTGATAAAACACAAATTGTTTGTGCCAGGACAATGGAATGTCAGGATCCTCGGAGGACGGAGGCAGCTACTTATTTAGGGTTAACTATTGCAGCGGAAGTTGGGACAATCTGGGATATAAATTCGGCCCCTCTGTTAAAAAAAATGGGGGGAGATTTGAAGAGAATGGATAATTTACATCTATCCATTATTGGAAGAGCCAATGTCATAAAGATGACAATGTTCCCTAAATTCTTCTATCTTCTACGGAGCATACCTTTGGAACCGTCAATTCTGTATTCAAAAAGGTAGAGGGGCTTTTTTCTCAATTCATATAGGGATACAAGAAGATTAGGAGGTCGCTGGTTGGCAGTTCTTAATCTTTTGTATTATTACTGGGCTGTAACACTGCAGCAAATGACTATTTTATTTAGACCAAAAGCTTGGGACCAGGCTATGGCAATAGATTTGGACAGTGAGACCTCGCCATCTATCTATGAATTAGCCATTGGAGATCTAGCACCAGGGTTGGCTCTGAGGCTGCTGGAGTGGAGTTATTATTAGAGAACGCTCTTTAAACCCCTAAGAGCAGTTTGGAATGTCGGCGGAAGGTTAGTAAAAGCTTCAAAATCCCCAAAATTCTGAGATATTTCTCCTTATGGAGCTCATCAGTCTTTCTGGACCCACTTTACGACAATACAGGCAGAGCTTGGGAACAGGCAGGAATTAATAATACTGATTTGAATGGTGTCATTCCATTCGGAGAGCTCCAGGAACGAGATGGGGTAGACCCTAAGGGAGACAATCAAATTGGTGCTTTCACAGCCTAATAGCTGTGCTCGTATTCCGCCTTTAGACTGCCTAACTAAAAGACAGCCCCGAGTTAAGGACCTGTACGCAATGTCGATGAAGGCCAATCCTGATGACATAGCTAGATTAGAAAGTGGGTGGGCGGTCAAATTGGATAATCAGGATGTAGATTTGTGCAGATCATCAGAACTGTCTAAAAAAGTATTTTTATCGGCTAACCTTAAAGCCTACATTTTTAAAACGGTATTTAGACTCTATTTCACGCCGGCTAAACTTTGCGCGTGGGAGAAAAGGGATAAAACTGCCCAAGGTGTGGACAGGGCCCGGCCGACATGGTCCACATATTTTCCGACTGCTGTAAACTAAATGCGCTGAAGGGGGCAGGCAGTCCAATTAACTTCAACCTTGTTGCTATTTGGCTTTGACGAAAGTCTACAGCTAGAATTGACCTAAGTTTATCTTTGCTTTATGGTTACAGCAATATTTCATATAATGATTACTTCCAAATGGAAGGATGAAGGCCCTCTGACATACCAGGCGTGGTATGCTAGACTTTTTCATGTGTTTAATTTGTATAAATGTAAGGGTAGGACCGGGAAGGAAAGGGGACGGCTAGTCTGGGGGCCCCTGATGGAACAGTAGTTGAAATAGGATTGTTGAACATTCGGTCGGATAGCCTGGGTCTTCATTTATGTAATTCATTACTTTTTTCTTCCATATGTTTTTAGCGTATCTAAATTATGTAATGTATTTGGATATTACATCCTTCTGAATGATTGCGTTATGCTCCTTTTTTTGTTGTTTTTCTTTGGATTTGTGTTGGTTAAAGAATAGATTGTAAATTACTGCTTCATGGAAATAAAAAGAATGAAATAAATTTTTAAAAAGAAGTGGCGAAGTGAGGCGTAGGCTTCCGGGCTTAACGCCTCACTCTGCCACTTCAGAAACGCAGGGCTGCACCATATTTACAAGAATATGGTACAGCCCTGCGTTTCCCCCTGCAATGTCACTACACTTAGCTTCCTAGCGCCAATGCAGGCACCCTTGCACCATAGTGCAAGGGTGTCTGCGTGCAGGGTAAGATTGTTTATGTGCAGGATGGTCCCCCTTCCTGCACATAAACAATCTTTAAATTACATTTTTTAGCTTCTATGTGTGCTGCTAAATGCAGCACATACAAAAGTTGCAAAAAAAGGCATTAAAAAAATTATTGTTTATGTGCAGGAAGGTGCATTTACCTGCACATAAACACTCATTGCCTTTTGCTGGTTTCATGTGTGTTGCACAACGAGAAACACACAAAAACAGCGAAAACAGGGAGAAATGAAACATTTCTTCTTGTTGCGCTAAGGTAAGTCTAGGTTTCCCCTGGTATCAATTCTGGCGATGCCTCCTATTTACGCCTCCATTGTACATAGGGAGCTGAGTCAGAATCAATATGTGTTGCGTTTGACCACCCAAAGCAACACCCATTGCCCTCCTCTTTCACACTAAGCATTTCGTGAAAGGGGGCCTTATTTACAAGGCAGTGTTAAGCCACATTAAGTGGCTTATCACTGCCTTGTAAATAAGATGAAGCCCCTATCGCCACAGGAACGTCCTAAAAAGTGGCCTTCCCGTGGCTTTAGGGGCTCGTAAATGTACCCTTAGGAGGCTCCATTGAAGTAGATGAGGTATTTTGGTTGTCAGGTGGGTAAAGAGAAGTCCAAAGCGGGTGACACCCACCAGATGCAGATGATTGACAGGCATGCATGAAGCTGTTCCACTGCATTTTTGGTGGCACTGCTTATTAGATCACTTTTAGCCTAGAACTGATGTGATACAGGACATATTACATAAATGCGTTTATTGAGGACATGGTCTCCTAGTTTTGGGTTTACTGATGTCTTAAATAATTGGAGAGCTGGAAAAGCAACATGCTACTACCTTAAACAATGGTAATAAGGCATTTGTCACCTGAGCTTTAAATTAATACCCTGCTTATTTCTGGAAAGACAGCGGCATTTGTTTACACATCCAATGTAATTAGAGAGCACAACAGAATAAAATAACATAACAAAAATCAAAATAACAACACAACAAAGCAAGTCAAAACAAATAGCAACATAGCAACTACAGTACATTAAAACTATAAAACAAGGAAGTGTTGCAGTCCTAAATCAAAACATCTGAAGAAAATAACAGATCATATCACCGTCACAACAAAATGAAACACAACCAAAATGCACACATATTCTCGTTGCCAGTAGCAGCTCCTCGAGGGAGTGCTGCAGGGGAGGGGCAGGGTAGGATGGAGTAAACTCCGGCATTCGGCCGAACGGAGGTAAGTAAAGAAATAAAGAAGTAAAATGAATTACATTGTGCACTCTGCAACGCCAAATGGTAGATTGTCAGGCATTGATACAGATGAATGTTGTGCTCTGGTGGCTCAGTGGTATTTCTTTGCCAGTCTTGCTGTAATTCTTGCTGCTGATATAGATGGTCTATCATCATGATGGCTATAATGCCAATACCCCTTCCACAATGGGGCCATAATGCATTAAAGCATAATTTTTGTCATACATTCAAATAAGGAATATATTAGGGAAGGGAATACAGATTACAGAATAAAGAGGGTTTATAAACTTTAATTTCTGCTGTACTGATAATTACTGTGGGTGGACGGATATTTATAATCCAAATGATTAAATCAAAATAAGATGCAACTGATACTGGTATTCAAAAGGTTGTCTGTCTGGGTGTTATATTTCCTTGTTATGCTGTATTGAATTGTGCACATGTTTTGGTCTGTGCATTTCAGAAGACAGTCACTACTGTGCAAAACATGCCAAAGGGACACAGTTTCCACAGTTATGTGGGTTGATAGGTTTGAAATGAGTGCACCAATAGTCACGCCTTGGGATGCAGAGTTACCAGATTGTAGACAACTCACCAATTGGTGATTTTGTGGGTATTTAAAATAATCGACGAAGCCCACCATTGTTGTACATCTAATTTTATGCGTACGTGATTCTATTAATGTGGAAAAGAGTTCAAATTAAATACCGTTTTTTGAAAAAGATTACGGGCAAGGGCTTTCTCTACATGGAAAGGTGTTTTCTACATGGAAACAATGTAAAAAAATACAAAGTACAGATTTCTCACGACTGTAAATATTTAGATAATCTGTGCAGTGAACCTGCAGGTATAGTATTACAGGTGACAGGCATACACAGGGTAAGTGAGGGAAATACATCTATAGTTCTGTGATTCTGATGAGTTCTATACAAATTCTAGGCAGAAGTCTATCATTCTGAAAATTAATCCTAGTGAGAATAATTGTGACAGTCAGTTCCTGTAGGAGAGTAGGGTCTGCTATCCTATGGTCACCCCAAATTTTTGCTTTTTGCTTCACTGGTTTCTGACTTAATGTGGCTGTGGGCCTGCTAATCAGACCCACAGCCTGCTGTTCTCTCTCTAAATTGATGCCAATGCACTTTAGGTGTATTACGAATTGGAACTGGTTCACCTTATGAGCCCCTGTAATAGTGCACCCTAGGTGCCCAGGGCATAGGTGTATCCAAGGCCTGCCAGGGGCTGCAGCACGTATTGTGCCACCCCTGGCCTGGCCTCCATCTTTGACACAACTGGCTGATCACTCAGCTGGGGTAAGTCGGTGTAACCACCTCTTACTTAGGTACAGTATGTCTGTGCCTAACCCTAAACTGGACACATATGTTCCTATCAGCCACTCCTATGGAAGGCCTCATCAATCCTGGAGGCAGAGTGCTTGGAAATATGTGAGATGGTGCTCTAGCATGAGCTGAGCCTGTCTGCAGCTGTCGGGAACCACTCCCTAAGCTGTTCCGGGATATTGCCATACCATATACTCTTAAGTGCATTATAATCCTCGCGGTTAAATGCTATCTTTGGTTTGGCTTTATCAAAACATGTCGAGTAAGGTGTCATACGAATTGGAATACTATCCCCTCGCCAGTTCTGGCGACGGGGATAGCATTCCACCCTTCTAGAGGGACACGACATGTGTGTAGCCTTAACCCCGGTTAAAGTTAAACAGAGCCTCAGCTTCACAAAATGGACGCTGCCACCACAGACACAAGTCTGGCCTCCTGCTGCTGACCGAAACTCGGCAGATGGTGGCCTGGACAAAGGGTTTCCTGCCTTGGGAGGTGCGAGCACCACCCCAGACAGGATTTTGTGTATTAGGTAGGACAGGGCTGAAAAGAATCAGACATGCCCGGGGCACACAAGGTGTCCCCGTGCATAGGCCAGCCCAAACCGGTTCTGGGGCCTTCCAGCCCCAGTCCTGGCGCGGAGCTGGACAAAGGAAAGGGGGTGTAACCGCCCCCCTTCCTGGTTCCTCCCAGAGGAGGGACCTAGTAGGTGATCCACCCCCTAGATTGGAATAAGAGGGGGAGCAGTGCCATTGCACAGCAGATCATCCCGAAATCAACTTAAACTAAGAAGAAGACTGGACTTCGACATTCTGCTGCACAGAAGACTGAAGAAGAATCTCCCTTGTGGCCAAGGAGTGACCACCCTGTGAACACAGGTACCAACCAGCAACTCGACGTCTGCTTTGCCGCCGCCTCCCGCCGGAGCCCGAGCCCAGAGCCCGACAAGAACCAGATTCCCAGACCTCTCAGAGCCCGATCCACAGTCCCTGCAAAGAAGGGACCCGTGGAGGCACCGAGTGACGTGGGACCGGACCTCTTGAAAGACACCCGAAAAGCTGACTGCGCAGCTTCTGAGGCATCCTCGACGTTGTGCTTTGGGGATTGAGAACCCCCACCACCGAGCAGCCCTTGCACCGAAGATCAGCCCCCCAGCATCTCCACGATCTGCGTGGGGCCCTTTTGCACTGTGCCACTCGACGCGCCATCCCGGCCACTAGCCACGCGGCCAGCGGCCATCTTGGCGACGAACCCGAAGATTTAAAACAGCAGGTCTGGTTGCTCCAGACCTACCCAAGCTCCTGTGAAAAGGAGCACCCGCTCTGACCTTGCTGGTCCGAGTGAACAGCATCTTTCAACTCCTGCGTGGCTTGCATTTGCCAAGGCCTGTTTGCTCCGATCAGGTCGCCGACACCGCCAACAGCGAGAAGCCTACGTGGGACAGCTCGTGACCGACTCCTGGACGTCCTCGACCCCGGGTATCCACGTGGCTGCAGAAAGAAGCTACCCGACAACGCCTGTTTGCACCCGACATCACCTGGTTCCACTCTGGTTCCACGGCAGTCACTGGCTAGTGACTTTGAACACTGTCCCCTCTGCTTTCAGGTCTTCACATCTACAGATCCACCCTTGGATCCACCGGAACTCTTCTCATCGAGCCGCCTGCAGCATCTCCTGCTCCAAGCACCATCGACCAGCGTGACGAAACCCGACACATCTTCGACCCTGTGCACCCGCTTCCTGTGGGTGAGGTAACTCAGCTCCGCCGGTGCTCCTGCACTGGTACACATCCCAAGGGCCTGTGTTTTAAGTTTCAGCTCCGTAGGTCACTCGGAAGGTTCCTAACTTTCTAACTTTGTGCTTTTTACGCACCATAGACTTTGTATTGAGAAGTGCGTGCACTTTGGACACTGCACCCGAGTCCCGTGGGCCTTTCCCGACTTAGCTAACTCCAGTCTCGAATAGCTCCAGCGATTCCCCAGGCCCTAGGCCTCTTCACTTTCCTCCTGGTATCCCTTATACCACTTATTTAGTATATGGTTTAGGTGGCCCCTAGGGCTCATCCATATTGTGCAACTTTTGTGTATTTTAAACTGTCTTGTGATTTAACGCTTGTGCTTCTGTGCTCATAAAGAGTCCAGGGGATTTTTATAGTTAATAAATCAATATATATTTTCAATATATATCTGTGTGGTGTCCCTTTCATTTGGTATTCAAGGGGGTTGTGTATGGTATAACAGCTGGCTTCACATGCCTTTCAGAGTTTAGCCTAAGACTGCTTTGTCCACGTTACCACTAGGATAACTGGTCTACAAGGTTGAATTACAACCATCATCATAAGGGTTGCTTGGCATGGTACAAAGTGATCACTAGAACTAGTGAGCATTATATACCAGGCCAACTTCTCACATTGGTGAGCAGCGGATTGGGATCTGAGCTTGCTGTTGTTTTACCATTACAATCTTTGAGATTATCATTTGAAAGATCATACAGGTACCTGCTAGGTACATATAAAACAAGACTAGTATACTTAAGTTCTACTGAACTTAGTTGTTGTAGAGCAAAGGGAGTAGCACACCCTAGCTACAACTACTAGATAGGTTTAGTAGGTAAACACCAGTGTAGGTAGATTGCAACACATCCACCCACACTAGAGCAATGTCTGGAACAGAGGGGTCCAGTGGACTTACTCCTGTTGAGAGTGACCCTCCAAGGGCACCATCCCAGTTTGCTATTTTTCCCTTTAAGGAATTAAGACAGCTTTGTGTCTTAAGGGGTCTGAAGACAGGGCCTACCCCTACTACAGACCACCTAAGAGAGCTCTTGGATCAGTCTGAGGCTCTAAAGACCTCTAAAGCAAACCCCACAGGGAATGCTGAAGGAGGCCATCCTTCAGAGGATGACACTGTAGACACCCCTACCCCTATCATCCTAGTAGATGAGGAAGCCTCCACCACTGGAGCTCCTCAGGTAGATGAAGAGGAAGAAGAAGAAGAGGAGGAGGAGGTGGAAAGCAGTGAGTCAGATGATGACAGAGATAGTCAGGTGCTGGTCAGTAGACTGAACCAGGCTAACTTAAGTCAACTTGGGAATGAATCAGGTAACAACCCATTCAGACCCCCAGGTGGACTTAACCAGGGCCATAGGAGGAGAAGGCATCACTCAGGTGAATCCAACACCTCCCATGTCTCTAGAGGCTCTCATGGTCACTCCAGAAAGGAGATGACTAGCCCTCAGAGAAGGGAACATGAGGCCAAGATGAGAGAGGCTGAGCTTAGGATCCAGAGGCAAGAGTTAGAGGTTGCCCTGGCTAAGGAGAAACTTGCTAGAGCAAGACAGCCTAGAGAGAGTGGGGTAATAGAACCCACTGGTGGCAGCAATATCCACAAGGATAAAGACAGGTCTTTTGATAATAGAAACCTGAGTAAGATTGTGCCCCCCTACAAAGCTGGGGATGACATCCATAAATGGATTACTGCAATGGAGAGAGCCTGCAGAGTACAGCAGATCCCTCAGGAGCAGTGGGCAGCAATCTTGTGGCTCTCCTTTGAAGGTAGAGGCCGAGACAGACTCCTCACAGTTAGTGATGGGGATTCTAGAAACTACCTGGTCCTGAAGAGTGCTCTGATTGATGGGTTAGGCTTAACCACTGAACAGTACAGGTTAATGTTCAGAGATACCCAGAAGACACAGACTCAGGACTGGTCTGAATTTGTTGAGTGTGCCACTAAGGCTCTGGAGGGATGGTTGCTGGGAAGCAAGGTTACAGACTATGAAGGATTGTACAATTTGCTGATGAGAGAACAAATTTTAAATAATTGTCAGAACCAGCAGTTGCATCAACATTTGGTTGACTCAGATTTGACCTCTCCCCAAGAATTGGGAAAGAGGGCAGATAAATGGGTAAGAACCAGAGTTAAGCAAAAGAACCAGAACCAGAACCAGGGTGGTGACCAGAAGAAAACAGACCAGAAGGGTGGGGAGCAGAAAGCTAAAGACCAGAAGTCTTCAACAGGGCCCCAAACTGAGACAGAGGGTGGGTCCCAAACTTCCAAGAAGAAGAAGAAAGAAGGTCAGAAGAAACCCTGGTGTAAAACTTGTAAGAACACCTCTCACTGGACAAGTGAGTGTAAAAAGGGTGGAGCCCCCAACACTGCAGCCCCTAAGGCACCTGCACCCACTAGTACAGTTAGCAGTGTTGGTCCTCAAGCCAAGGGTTTAGTGGGAATCACTTTGGGAACTGAAGGAGATTCTGACCTAGTCAGAACCCTTACACAGGCTGTTCTGGTTTGTGAAGGGGACATAGATTTGACCCCTGACATAAGTCCCAGTAACCTGGGCAAATACAGACAGACACCTTTGATTAACAACAAAGTGGCTCAAGCTTACAGGGACACATGTGCCAGTGTCACTATGGTGACACCTAACTTTGTGGACCCTGGACAATACATGCCAGGCGATGATTACCTGGTGACCAATGCCAGCAATGTCACTACTACACATAGTGTGGCACTTGTTAACTTTTCCTGGGGAGGGGTAACTGGCCTAAAGAAAGTTGTGGTTAGTGCTGATCTCCCAGTAGAATGTTTGTTGGGCAATGACCTGGAGAACTCTCTATGGTCAGAAGTTGAGTACAGGACTCATGCAGAGATGTTAGGGATATCATCACATGTCCTTGCTGTGACCAGGTCACAGGCCAAAAAGTGCCTCTCTGAACCTCAGGTCTTGGATCCTGGAACAATGGACCAAGTACCTCCCAAGAAGAAGAACAGGAGGGTTAAGGCTGTGCCTTCCCAACTGCCTACAAGTGAGGATCAGGCTTCACAGGAAACTGATCTAGAGACCCCTGAAGGAACTGTCCCTGAAGAACTTGAACCTGATCAGGTTGAGTTTCTGGGGACAGGGGGACCTTCTAGGGCAGACTTGGGGCAGGCTCAGTTAACCTGTCCTTCTCTTGAACCCCTCAGACAGCAGGCTGCTGCTGAGGCTGCTGGGAATGCTCAAGGTGCCCATAAAGTATATTGGGACGATGGACTCCTTTATTCAGAGGCTAGAGACCCCAAGCCTGGTGCTACCAGGAGGTTGGTTATACCTCTGCAATTTAGGGGCTTCCTACTCACCTTGGCCCATGATATTCCTTTAGCAGGACACCTAGGCCAGAACAAGACTTGGGACAGGCTTGTCCCTCACTTTCACTGGCCTCACATGTCTGAAGACACCAAGGAGTTTTGTCGCTCCTGTGAAACCTGCCAAGCCAGTGGTAAAGCAGGTGGAACAACAAAGGCCCCCCTGATACCACTACCTGTGGTGGGGGTTCCCTTTGAGAGAGTGGGGATTGATATTGTTGGTCCAATGGATCCCCCTACAGCATCTGGGCACAGATTCATACTGGTGGTAGTGGATCATGCCACCAGGTACCCAGAGGCAATTCCCCTTAGGACCACAACAGCTCCTGTTGTGGCCAGGGCCTTACTTGGAGTTTTCTCCAGAGTGGGGTTTCCTAAGGAGGTAATATCAGATAGAGGTACCAACTTCATGTCTGGATATTTGACAGCTATGTGGAAGGAATGTGGTGTAAACTACAAGTTCACCACTCCTTATCACCCACAATGCAATGGGCTTGTTGAGAGATTTAACAAGACCCTAAAGGGCATGATTAAAGGATTACCTGAAAAGCTCAGGCGAAGATGGGACATCCTTCTGCCCTGCCTTTTGTTCGCTTACAGAGAGGTCCCTCAAAAGGGGGTTGGATTCAGCCCCTTTGAATTGTTGTTTGGGCACCCTGTAAGAGGACCCCTGTGTCTTGTGAAGGAAGGATGGGAGTTACCTCTCAAAAAGCCTAAACAGGACATAGTGGACTATGTACTTGGTCTCCGCTCCAGGATGGCAGAGTACATGGAAAAGGCATCCAAAAACCTTGAGGCTAGCCAAGAATTACAAAAAGCTTGGCATGACCAAAAGGCTGTCCTTGTTGAATTTCAGCCTGGACAGAAGGTATGGGTGTTGGAGCCAGTGGCCCCAGCAGCACTCCAAGACAAATGGTCTGGACCCCATACAATTCTGGAAAAGAAGGGAGAGGTTACCTACTTGGTGGACCTAGGAACTCCCAGGAGCCCCCACAGGGTGCTCCATGTGAACAGATTGAAGGCATATGTCAGCAGGGCAGACATGGGCTTGCTCATGGCTACAGATGAGGGACAGGAGGAAGAGAGTGACCCTCTCCCAGACCTGCTCACTCAGAACCCTGAGGATGGCTCAGTTGATGGTGTGGCCTTAGGTGGCAGCCTCACTGAACATCAGCAACATGACTGCAGACAAGTTCTACAGGCATACAGGCATATGTTCTCCTTGACCCCCAGTCAGACTAACTGGTGTACCCATGTGGTGGACACTGGTGACAGTCTTCCTGTAAAGAGCAAGATTTACAGGCAACCTGACCACGTCAGGGACTGTATAAAGACTGAGGTGCAAAAGATGCTGGAATTAGGTGTCATTGAGCCTTCAGAGAGCCCCTGGGCTAGCCCAGTGGTTCTGGTCCCCAAACCTCACACCAAAGATGGCAAGAGAGAGATGAGGTTCTGTGTGGATTACAGAGGACTCAATGCTGTCACCAGGACAGATGCACACCCTATTCCAAGGGCAGATGAGCTCATTGACAAGTTGGCTTCTGCCAAATATTTGAGCACATTTGACTTGACAGCTGGCTACTGGCAAATCAGGTTAGCTGAGGAGTCTAAAGCCAAGACAGCATTTTCTACCCCTAGTGGGCATTATCAGTTTGTGGTGATGCCCTTTGGTTTGAAAAATGCACCTGCCACCTTCCAAAGGTTGGTGAACCAAGTCCTCACTGGGTTGGATGACTTTTGTGCAGCTTATCTGGACGATATTGCTGTCTTTAGCTCCACCTGGGAGGATCACCTGATCCACCTGAAGGAAGTGCTTGAGGCTCTGCAGAAGGCAGGCCTCACTATCAAGGCAACAAAGTGCCAGATAGGGCAGAGCAAGGTTGTATACCTGGGCCACCTTGTAGGTGGAGGCCAAGTTCAACCACTGGAGAGTAAGATCCAGACCATCAAGGACTGGTCCCCTCCAACTACCCAGACTCAGGTCAGAGCTTTCTTGGGCCTGACTGGGTACTACAGGAAGTTTGTTAAGAACTATGGGTCCATTGTGACTCCCCTTAATGATCTGACATCCAAGAAGATGCCCAAAAAGGTTCAGTGGACAGAAATCTGTCAAAAGGCATTTGATGACCTGAAGAAGGCCATGTGCTCTGCACCTATCCTGAAGAGTCCTGACTACTCAAGAGAGTTCATTGTCCAAACAGATGCTTCTGAGTTGGGAGTGGGAGCAGTGCTTTCACAGCTTAATGTAGATGGCCAGGACCAGCCCATTGCTTTCATTAGCAGAAGGCTGACCCCCAGAGAGAAACGTTGGTCAGCTATAGAGAGGGAGGCCTTTGCTGTGGTGTGGGCCCTGAAGAAGCTGAGACCATACTTATTTGGCACTCACTTCAAGATTCAGACCGACCATAAGCCCCTCCTATGGCTTAATCAGATGAAGGGTGAAAACCCCAAACTACTCAGGTGGTCCATTTCCCTACAGGGGATGGACTTTACAGTGGAGCACCGCCCAGGGACTGACCATGGCAACGCAGATGGTCTCTCCAGGTACTTCCACTTAGAACATGAAGACACAACTGGTCAAGGTTAGTCTAATGTCCCTGCGTTTGGGGGGGGGTTATGTAGGAGAGTAGGGTCTGCTATCCTATGGTCACCCCAAATTTTTGCTTTTTGCTTCACTGGTTTCTGACTTAATGTGGCTGTGGGCCTGCTAATCAGACCCACAGCCTGCTGTTCTCTCTCTAAATTGATGCCAATGCACTTTAGGTGTATTACGAATTGGAACTGGTTCACCTTATGAGCCCCTGTAATAGTGCACCCTAGGTGCCCAGGGCATAGGTGTATCCAAGGCCTGCCAGGGGCTGCAGCACGTATTGTGCCACCCCTGGCCTGGCCTCCATCTTTGACACAACTGGCTGATCACTCAGCTGGGGTAAGTCGGTGTAACCACCTCTTACTTAGGTACAGTATGTCTGTGCCTAACCCTAAACTGGACACATATGTTCCTATCAGCCACTCCTATGGAAGGCCTCATCAATCCTGGAGGCAGAGTGCTTGGAAATATGTGAGATGGTGCTCTAGCATGAGCTGAGCCTGTCTGCAGCTGTCGGGAACCACTCCCTAAGCTGTTCCGGGATATTGCCATACCATATACTCTTAAGTGCATTATAATCCTCGCGGTTAAATGCTATCTTTGGTTTGGCTTTATCAAAACATGTCGAGTAAGGTGTCATACGAATTGGAATACTATCCCCTCGCCAGTTCTGGCGACGGGGATAGCATTCCACCCTTCTAGAGGGACACGACATGTGTGTAGCCTTAACCCCGGTTAAAGTTAAACAGAGCCTCAGCTTCACAAAATGGACGCTGCCACCACAGACACAAGTCTGGCCTCCTGCTGCTGACCGAAACTCGGCAGATGGTGGCCTGGACAAAGGGTTTCCTGCCTTGGGAGGTGCGAGCACCACCCCAGACAGGATTTTGTGTATTAGGTAGGACAGGGCTGAAAAGAATCAGACATGCCCGGGGCACACAAGGTGTCCCCGTGCATAGGCCAGCCCAAACCGGTTCTGGGGCCTTCCAGCCCCAGTCCTGGCGCGGAGCTGGACAAAGGAAAGGGGGTGTAACCGCCCCCCTTCCTGGTTCCTCCCAGAGGAGGGACCTAGTAGGTGATCCACCCCCTAGATTGGAATAAGAGGGGGAGCAGTGCCATTGCACAGCAGATCATCCCGAAATCAACTTAAACTAAGAAGAAGACTGGACTTCGACATTCTGCTGCACAGAAGACTGAAGAAGAATCTCCCTTGTGGCCAAGGAGTGACCACCCTGTGAACACAGGTACCAACCAGCAACTCGACGTCTGCTTTGCCGCCGCCTCCCGCCGGAGCCCGAGCCCAGAGCCCGACAAGAACCAGATTCCCAGACCTCTCAGAGCCCGATCCACAGTCCCTGCAAAGAAGGGACCCGTGGAGGCACCGAGTGACGTGGGACCGGACCTCTTGAAAGACACCCGAAAAGCTGACTGCGCAGCTTCTGAGGCATCCTCGACGTTGTGCTTTGGGGATTGAGAACCCCCACCACCGAGCAGCCCTTGCACCGAAGATCAGCCCCCCAGCATCTCCACGATCTGCGTGGGGCCCTTTTGCACTGTGCCACTCGACGCGCCATCCCGGCCACTAGCCACGCGGCCAGCGGCCATCTTGGCGACGAACCCGAAGATTTAAAACAGCAGGTCTGGTTGCTCCAGACCTACCCAAGCTCCTGTGAAAAGGAGCACCCGCTCTGACCTTGCTGGTCCGAGTGAACAGCATCTTTCAACTCCTGCGTGGCTTGCATTTGCCAAGGCCTGTTTGCTCCGATCAGGTCGCCGACACCGCCAACAGCGAGAAGCCTACGTGGGACAGCTCGTGACCGACTCCTGGACGTCCTCGACCCCGGGTATCCACGTGGCTGCAGAAAGAAGCTACCCGACAACGCCTGTTTGCACCCGACATCACCTGGTTCCACTCTGGTTCCACGGCAGTCACTGGCTAGTGACTTTGAACACTGTCCCCTCTGCTTTCAGGTCTTCACATCTACAGATCCACCCTTGGATCCACCGGAACTCTTCTCATCGAGCCGCCTGCAGCATCTCCTGCTCCAAGCACCATCGACCAGCGTGACGAAACCCGACACATCTTCGACCCTGTGCACCCGCTTCCTGTGGGTGAGGTAACTCAGCTCCGCCGGTGCTCCTGCACTGGTACACATCCCAAGGGCCTGTGTTTTAAGTTTCAGCTCCGTAGGTCACTCGGAAGGTTCCTAACTTTCTAACTTTGTGCTTTTTACGCACCATAGACTTTGTATTGAGAAGTGCGTGCACTTTGGACACTGCACCCGAGTCCCGTGGGCCTTTCCCGACTTAGCTAACTCCAGTCTCGAATAGCTCCAGCGATTCCCCAGGCCCTAGGCCTCTTCACTTTCCTCCTGGTATCCCTTATACCACTTATTTAGTATATGGTTTAGGTGGCCCCTAGGGCTCATCCATATTGTGCAACTTTTGTGTATTTTAAACTGTCTTGTGATTTAACGCTTGTGCTTCTGTGCTCATAAAGAGTCCAGGGGATTTTTATAGTTAATAAATCAATATATATTTTCAATATATATCTGTGTGGTGTCCCTTTCATTTGGTATTCAAGGGGGTTGTGTATGGTATAACAGCTGGCTTCACATGCCTTTCAGAGTTTAGCCTAAGACTGCTTTGTCCACGTTACCACTAGGATAACTGGTCTACAAGGTTGAATTACAACCATCATCATAAGGGTTGCTTGGCATGGTACAAAGTGATCACTAGAACTAGTGAGCATTATATACCAGGCCAACTTCTCACAGTTCCCAAGCTTTTTAAAATATAAATAACAAATTAAGTGTTTGATGGGTGGTGCAAATAATTGAATTGACTACTTAATTCACACTTAGGATGTCATTAGCATGGCAGGCGGACTTTGTCCGGCCGCCATACCCCCGGGAAATGGGACCCCCCACAATGCATGCGGCGGTTCTGCACATCCCATTAGAATGCGCCCGCCACACTGGCGGGCGCATCCCGCGTTTCTGACATTGCGACGGGCTGTGGTGAAAGCACTACCCACCACAATGCCAGAAATGCAAGTTGTGCATTTGACAGTACAACGTGGCAGGCACCACGCGGTGCCTGCCACGTTGTACTGTCAAATGCAGGGAGGTACCATAGGTAACCCCCATGTGCCCCCCCACCCCCCAGAATCCCTTGGGACCTGCTACAGGCCCCCTATGTAGACTGCCGCATGCCAACGCCGCCACGGAAAGGCATGTCCCAGCAGGTATGCTAATATGGATGGCGGTGTCTACCAGATACAGCCACCTTATTAACAGCTTTTCCACCTGGTCGACTCTTCGACCGGGCGGAAAACCGGCGGACGGTCTTTCTGTATGCCGGGTTCTCCCTGCCATGGTAATGTGGAGGGGGGAAATTTGCATGCTGGCGGGGGAATATGTCGGGCGGATCTCCACCCCCATGCGGGCGGTGGCGATCCACCTGACTTACTAATGGGCCCCTAAGTTAATACTCAGATAATTTGTGAGTACTGATGGTTCAGCTTGCCATACACATCCTCAGTAATTTGAGGCTCTGGAATTTGAATACGGGTACACCTAATCCGGCCTTCCATCCTTCTGAGGTCAGAAAATGTAATACTATTAAATTGGGTAATAACGACATCAGGGGCCATATGTAGGTAGCTTAATACCGGTCGGTAACGGCCGAAAATCGGTAAATTTGCTGTTACCGACTGGTATTTAGCTTTTTCTAATGTAGGTGGCTGGATTTAAGGATTCAGTAATTTACCGATTCAGTAATTTAAGGAATTAGTAAATTACTGAATCCTCAAAATACCGAATCGGTAAATTACCGAATCCTTAAATCCTATGTAGGGAGCACTCAAGTGAGTGCATTTTTTATTTAAGGATTCATTATTTACCACCAACTACAAGTTGGTGGTAAATATCGAAAACCTTTAAAAAAGCAATTTTGTGCTTTTTTAAAAGAGCCATGTGGCAGACATATATGCCCTTTGGGCATGTATGTGTGCCACATGTGCACACATGCGCGATTCAGGGGTGCAACACTGTTGCACCCTTGAATGAATGGGAATTACAGAATTGGTAAATACTGAATCAGTAATACCGAATTTTTACCTACATACTATTTACCGATTCTTAAATACCGAAACTGTAAAATTCGGTATTTAAGAATTAGTTAATAGAGATTACCTACATATGGCCCCTGCTGTTTACACTGGTTAGAAAGTGGCAGAAACGCTGTATAAAAGGAAATTAATCTACCTATTTACCGGAATGATGAGTGGCGAGACCAGAATAACATGAATGGCGATGACAGATAGTGTTTATGATGGTGCTTATGAAAAGAAAAGTGCAAATAAAGGGAAATTTACACTTTCGGGACTGCACCTCTCTTTATTAACACAGTTCTCGTTGTGAGAGTCTATAACTGTGATATAGCCCAGAAAGCATAATAATGCTCAATGCTCAACCCCAGGTTTATTTATTATCTTTAATTGCTTTATATCCACGACTTTCTGTTGTGTTGTATTTTTGACATCATCTGTACAGAAAAGAAAGATCTTTTTATAATTGGGCTGTTTCGAGGTTTAGGTAAAAAAGTATCTCTCTGCTGGAAATGACTATCAGATGTAATGCTCGAACTCTGTACTTATATTTGATATCATGATCAGATATAACTGTATTAGACAAATGTATTAGACACCTAATTCATTGCAGATGGTTTTAAACCTGCAGTGTTAACTATAAGCTACATTACATTATACTTTTCTGTGTAGAAACGTTTTGCCATGATGAAATCCAGGACATTAATGTTTGCAGGGATTGCTATTCCAACTTTGAAGAAGCCAAATTGCATTGACCAATTTGCATTTTTTGGAAATGAATCATATTTCAACCAGATTGTCTCTTGTTCTGTAAAATTCAAAATACCTGCTGGTATTAATTTGCACAAACAATCTTAAAAAGAAGACAAACAATCTCAAGGTCAAAAACAAACTGAGAGCAGTCCGAATTAAATTGTGGGATTAAAAAATACAACACATAATGCCTCCTTCACCATGGAAGCAATCACCCATGGTGTGGGGGCGTTATTTCTTTTTTACTGGCCCTCATCGCAAGAGTTAGCCTGGCAGTGACGGTCAGTAATAACGGCTGTATGTCTGCCCATCGTTATTGGGCAGACCATCGAATAGCCAATTTCTGCAACGGCCCTTACTTCATTGGGTCGCGGGAGCAGTTTAGTCACAGCGGAGAAGGAGTACTATCCTCAGTTGCCAAATTAAGGCCCACCCGTATATTCAATTCTGTGGATGGACCATAAAGTTGGTGGTGAGCACGTTCCATCACCATTGCAAAGGAGTATGCTTATCACCAATATTGAAATCAGCCCCTTTGATATCAATGGCTTCCAAAGGAAAAGTACAGGAAGATCCAGGACAACATTCACAATGTATGATGTGCATGGATTAACCTGACGCATCTACATGAATAATAAGTTATTATTAACTAAATAAAGGTGCTGAATTCTGGTATCTCATACATAAGATTATTAAAGAGAGGCAACGGATGGACTATGCATACAGACAGTAATACATTGCTTCTGACGAGATGATTCTTAAGAAGGCAATTACAAATGACAATAAAGAACGACATTTTGCATCCCCATGAAAGGGATTTTTTTATTAATAGAATGTTGCATATTGATTAAACATTCAAATTGCTCTTCCCTCGAATCTCAGATACGATTGTGCCCAAACTGGTCTTAATATTAAGTGGTCATGAACCATGCGTCCATCTTTCGGTCTGTCCATCTTGCCCATCTGTCCGTAGGTGCTTGCTCTGTCCTGTAAGACTCTGGTGTGTGAGATTGTACATGTGCGTTTTTTAGCTGTGTACATTAACCTCTGTACGCTGGTTGGTGAGGATTGGGTTCCTACTTCTGTCTAGCTTTCCCTGGAATCTCCCTGACTCATTGCCAGACATTGAGTTCTCACACTCCACTCACCATCTTTGTTTATACCTCCTACGATCTCCACCTCGCTAGCCCACCCCAAGGGGATTATATTTAAAAAGGTCCGGATCGCCCTCTTTCTAAATGTTTTGAGGTTTTATCTACCTCTAGAAATGTCTTTTGTCTGATATTAGCCCAGGGGGTCCTATGGGACACCCCAACCCCCGAGGCCTAAGGGGCTACGGTATCCCTACCCTGCTCCCCTAAACGTTTTTTCTTTTTTCTTCCTACAACATGGGGACTGGTTTCAAAGTTCTAATTGGCTGCTAAACATTTTTGTTGAGCCATCTCCAGATCAAATCTTTTTGATCTGCTGGTTCTGCAGCACTCCGGCTTATATTTAGAGATTTTGAACCTTAATTTATCAAAAATTACTGAATGGACTACACCAAATCATAAAAAGCATGCTTTGTAGGTAAAGATCTCTGTCAAATTTGGTGTAATTCCATTCAACCATTTTGTCTGTAGCATTGTCTAAAGTCCTATGGGACATTGTATGAGAAAATGTGTTTTGGGACCCCCACCGTCTTTTTCTTGTAGTGAGCAAATGCATTCACATGTGCAGAAAGAGAGTAAAGGATTAAGGGACAGGGAAGATTAAAGCAAACTAAGCAAACTAAGCAAACTAAACGAGAGGGTAGCCCCTCGAAAGAGAGAAGAAGACACAGCCAGAGAAAGGAAAGAGAGAGGAGAAAGAAGGAGACTAAGGGCCTCATTGCGATGCTGGTTGGTCTGGCTTCTGCAGTCCTGTCAGAGGCAATCGGACAGCTGCAGTCTCATCAGATTACAAAGCTTAAGTATGCACAGAATCCGACCGCCGCGGTCCTTTCCATTCCGTCAGGAAATGTCGACCACGGTGGGGGTTTATGAGCCACATGTTTTCAAGTCATCACGCAGGGACATCTTTCCAAAACATATTTTATGAGAAGCAGAGGGCCTTGTCGGGTCTCAGGGGACGCAGCGCCGGTAACGCTGCGCTATATAAACAGGACCGGGACACTCGTTTAGCTCTCCGCGTGGTTAGGACTAACTCCGTGACCACGCCTCCTTTATTTTATAGTACGCGCGCGTCTGAGTGCGCAAACACTAGACTGCAACACCGCAGTCTTAAACATTACACTCCTTCCAACCTTTATTAAAACCAAAAACAACACATGCAACAGTCTGTGGTGGGGCAGTTAGCTTCATCTGGATAGGTGAAAAGAGAACGCAAACAAAATGGCCGGCAGGCCTGTTACCAGTCTGACGATCAGGTACCACAGTCTCAGCCCACAGCAAAGTCCGCCAGCTGCGAAGAGGGTGCGGGGTTTCTTCTCAGCCCATAGCCGGCAGCTTCCCCTCAGAACAGGACTCTCCGAGGAGTGTTTGGCGGGCTGGGATTGGTGACAGCCCGTCGCCGGAGGAGTGGAGGCTATCGGCATCTGACCTCCCAGAGTTCGGAAGATTCGCCGCTGCTCCTTCCTCGGGGCTCCCTTGCACACTCGTTGGGGAAAGGGCGCTGGATGTCGGGGGGCTTGAGATGGTACTGTCTGGGTCTTGATCCGCTTGTTCTCCAGATTGAGTGAATGCTCGCTTGAAAAAGGATACATTTCGGGTGACGCTCTCGCCGTCGCGCTGGGCAGTTACCATCGTGCCAGACCGGCGAGTGACAGTCCACGGCCGGGGCTCAAACGGGAACCTGAACTTGCTCCCGGGGAAACGGTCTCTCACATAGACCCAGTCTCTTTACTCTATGGGCGATTCCCTGCCCCGGCGCCTGAAACTGGCATACTCATTCGAGCGTCTTCGGTTGCGAAGGGTTTGCTGAGGGTCTGCCTCCTTTGGGGTCCAGGTGCGGTGATGAGGAAGGGTGTCTCTGACAATTCTGCCTATTGCTGATGGTCCCGGGGCGGCAGTAGTTGTGCGATGGGGCGTTAACCTGTATTCCCTCAGGAATGTGTACAGGGCCCTCTCCACTGGTGTCCCTTCCGCTTGAGTGATTCTGATGACTTTGTTGAGGGTCCTCATGAACCGCTCAACCTCCCCGTTGGCTTGGGGCCATCTGGGGGTGATCTTCCTGTGTTGAATCCCCCACTCCTGGAGGTAGTCGGCAAACTCTTGGCTTTGAAACGGTGGTCCGTTGTCCGTCTTTATTTGTTCAAAGATGCAATGGGTGGCGATCATCTTTTCCAGTTTGGCAGTCACTTCCTTGGCGGTCAAGGATGTTATAATTTCTACTTCGGGATATTTTGTCAAATCGTCGATGACGACGAGCATGTAGCGGCCGTCCGGAAGGTGTCCAAAGTCGGCACTCACTCGTTCCCATGGCCTCGCAGGATCGTCCTCAGTAATTACCTGGGCCAGAGGCTCGGGTGGACCTGCCGCTTGGCACCAGTGGCATCCTTTGATCAGCTGTTCGAAATTGTTGTCCATCTCTGAGCCTGCTTTTTGTTTTCACGATCCCTTGGTGGCCGCGATGAGCCAGCTCGACGGCCTGTTGTTGTAGACTGGCAGGCATTACAATTCGGGGTCCTCTGAGAAGGCACCCTTGATTGTCCACCGACAGCTCCTCCTTCACTCTGAGGATCGCCTCTAGGGCCCTCTTTGCCTCGGGAGTTCTATGACCCAGGGAATCTGGAGTGACTTCCAGTCGTTGTTTCGTGATGCATCTATTGCAAGCTGGAGGACCTCGTCCCCGCGGGTCGCTTCCACAATCAGGTCGATGCCCATAGGTAGGGGTCGTGAGCGTTCCAGGATGATCCATACATATTCCTCCGTTTCTTCTGCATCTTCCTGTTCCTGCGGGGTTGCTGCTCGGGGATGCCGAGAGAGGTAGTAGGCCGGGTTATTTGCGCCGGGCTTGAATTCCAGCTTGTAGTCATACTCTTGGAGCTGTAAGATCCACTTCTCGATTCTGGCGGGAGGTTTAGAGACTGATCCCCGGAATAGGGGGAGTAGAGGCTTATGATCGGTGGATACAGTGAAGGGATGTCCATAGACGTACACATGGAAGTGCCTGCAGGCCCAGTGGATTGCGATGGCTTCCATTTCAATTTGAGAGTAGCGTTGTTCGGTCTCTGTTAGGGAGTGGCTCGCATAGGCTATTGGCGCCCAGTCCTCTCCATTTCCGCTCTGTGTCAGTACCGCCCCTAGTCCATACGGGCTGCCGTCAACAGCGATGTTGGTTGTTTTGGTGGGGTCGAAGTACGACAGAGTGGTGTTGGCGGATAGGGCGACTTTAGTGTTCTGGAACGCCAGCTCTTGTTCCTTTCCCCAGTTCCATGGGGTGGTGGACTTCGTAAGTTCCCTTAGAGGTCTCGTGAGATTGGAGAGGTCCGGGATGAACCGCCCGCAGAAATTCACCATTCCGAGGAAACTCCTCACTTCTGACGTGTTGGTCGGGGCGGGGGCTGCTTGTACGTCTCTCACTTTTTCAGGGTCTGGCGCCACTCCCTTGTCGGAGAAAGTGTATCCGAAGAAGCTGATGGTGTTCTGTAGGAATTGACACTTCTCTCTGTGTAGCGTAAGGCCTGAGTCTTTGATCCTTTGCAGCACGTTCCTGAGCCTCCGGTGGTGTTCTTCTACCGTGTCGGCATATATCAGTAGGTCGTCGCTGACATTGAGGACTCCTGTTATCCCGCTCAGTACCTCTCGAATTGTATTTTGGAATACTTCCGCTGCACTTGATATTCCAAAATTGAGCCTTCGATAGCGCCGGAGTCCGACATGAGTGGAGAACGTGGTGATATATCTGGAGTCCGGGTGCAGAGGCAGTTGGTGGTATCCTGACCTCAGGTCCATTTTGGAAAACCACTTCGCTCCATTTAACTCTCCCAGGATGTCGTCTATCGTGGGCGTCAGATGTCTTTCTCTTTTGACTGCGGCGTTGGGCAGGCGCATGTCGACGCAGATGCGCACTTGCCCTGGCTGCTTGGGTTTTCGCGCCACCACGATTGGCGATACCCAGGGGCTAGGTCCACGGACTTTCTCGATTATTCCCTGTTTTTCGAGGGTCTACAACTCTTGTTCCACTTTCTTTCGCAGGTGGAATGCTATCCGTCAATGACGCAGGGCCACTGGCTGGATGGACCGGTCGATGTGTAAGGATACTTCCTTTCCACAGAGACATCCGATGCCTTTGAAAACGTTTTCGAACTCTTCAAGAATCGTTTCAAGTTCTTCCTCCAGCACTGCCATTGCGAACGAGATTAGATGAAGTTCTTCGGCTGTTTGGCCGCTGAGTAACATTCCACTGCCTTCTTTGGTGACATAGATGGTGGATGGTGCTCTCTTGTCCTGGTGCTGTACTTCCGTTTGAAAACACCTGATTAGTGGTATGGGTGTCTTTTGGCCGTAAGCAAAAACTCTGATCTTGGCTGGTTTCAGACTCGGCTTGTCTCGCAGTTGAGCATAAACGTTGGCTGCCATAAGTTCGATGAATGCACCTGTGTCGATGGTTGCTCTCACCTCTTGGTCTTGTATCATTATTCGGCACTTTGGGAGTCGCCGTTTTTTCTTCAGCGGCTAGTCTATGGCAAACACATAGTGTATCGGGTAGCTATGTGCGTCGTCGTCCATGTCCTCACTCTCGGGGTATTCCCGTATGGCGTGAGCGGCTTCGGGTTTGGGCCGGGACAACCTGCATACCGATGCGAAGTGATTCATGTGCCCGCATGACCCACACTTTCTTCCTCGGGCTGGGCAGTCCTGTGCTCTGTGTGGCGCACCACTGCAGTATCCACATTCTTTGCGGCGCTGTGGCAGCCTCCCTCTCCCTGCCGGGCGTTGTTTGGGCCGCACCACGTTGATGTGTTCCGCTACGTGCACCTGTTCCGTTTTAATCGGTCTGTGGCGTGCTGCTTCCATATGAGACGCCCTTGCCTGGGATAATTCTTTAGATCGGCCCAGCTTTAGGATTTCCACTAGTGGTTTGCCATCCTCTTGGAGAATTTTCACCCTCAGGTCGGAGGAGTAACAGCCTTGGATGATTTGTCCACGAATTTCTTCTTGCTCGTCGAGGAATCCGCACGTGCTAGCGAGCTCCTTCAGGCGGCCGTGAAAAGCATCGAGGGATTCTTCCGCTTCCTGTCGCGCTTGCCGGAAGATGAATCGCTCGTAGTCCTTGCTTTGCATCGGCTCAAAATGGGCGTTGTGCGCGTTAAGGAGTGTGACATACGTGTGAGGAGTAGCTTCCGCTAGGGTCTTGTAGATCCGATAAATGTCCTTCCCGCCAAAATGTAGGAGGAGCACTCTGCGTCTCTCTCTCCCCGTACCTGCACCTTCAAAGTAAAATTGCAGCCGTGCAACCCAGTCCTTTCAACGTGGGGCTAAAGAAGTTGGGGACCCGTCGACTGCAAAGGGTTCGATGGGCGGGATGGGCGCCATGATGGTGCAAGAATACCAGCCACCGCTTTGCAGGCGTGTAGGAGGAGGGGCTGCGCAAACTGGAATCCCCCTTTTGACCTATATGGCAGATCAGGCAGTTGCAGTAGGGTGGAGCACTCTATGGCCGGGAGTGGGTAGCGTGCTGGTACCTTGGGCGCGCCAACATGGACTGCGCAGGACGTCGGGACAGCCTCCGTCTCCAGGGATGGCCACGCGCCGTCAATCTTCACTTGCCCTCAGCTCCAGGGCTTGGTGCTGAAAACCCACTGGCAGCTTCCCCTCAGCGTGGCCTCTACAGAGGGGCAGGACGCTGTATGGCAGGCGGGCGTTGGCAAGTCAGCGCAGGGGCCGATGAATCAGGCATCTGCAACCACGTGTGGGACCTGTAGAGGACAGGGAGCGTGTGTGCACTCCAGCAGCGTGGGCGATAAGGATGATTTATGCACAGCATGGGCACTTCAGGCCCTCGTCGCCATTGTCGGGTCTCAGGGGACGCAGCGCCGGTAACGCTGCGCAATATAAACAGGACCCGGGACACTCGTTTAGCTCTCCGCGTGGTCCAGACTAACTCCATGACCATGCCTCCTTTATTTTATAGTATGCGCGGACGTGACGTACCACGTCCACGCTAGCGCACGTCTGAGTGCGCAAACACTAGACTGCAACACCGCAGTCTTAAACATTACAGGCCTGAAGGGACAGTGGGAAGAGTCAGTAGTGAGAGTTGTGTACCAGTACTTCAAGTGGTCTGGGGTCTGCTAGTGGTTAGCACAAGCAGGTCGAAATAGCAGGTGCAGAGATGGGTTCCATCGGACTCTCTGTATTTGCACTCGCCCTCAGTGTGCAAATTAAAATTAACGCTGCAGCAGTACCAACTTCCACTGCCGCAGATGTAACTGCAAAGAGACTTGTAATATTTCATTCCCAGTTCTGTCAGGTCAGAACTGAAGCATTATCATAAAATTATGCAATGAGGTCAGTTATTGCCACACTAATGCAACTAACAAACATTGGCAAATCCATTAGTCCAGGCTTCCTGTAGGTGCAATGTAACTTGTTGCACCAGGAAACTTTGAGGATGTACATTAACAGAAGTTGGAGAACCCACCCAATACAGTCATTCTACTCACAGTCCTCATGTGGAGAAGATGAAAAACACAATGAAACACAACATTCACAACACTGTACAGGTCTACCACAACATAAAAGACAGAGAGCCTGTGTATGTGTCAGTATGGGCAGGTCAAACATCCCTGGTAAACATTCTACAGACACTGCACATTACCTGACTGAAAGCACTCCTAGCCAACTTTGTCCCACATGATGCATCAATCATGGGGGAGTGACTAGAGCCAAAACACTGTGGATAAGGCTAGATGTGTTGTATCCCTGATCCAAACATACTTTGTGGGTCATTGTACATAACATCACAGAATGTATGTTCCCATCACAGCCCTACTGATTCCATCTATATCCAGGTCAGTGACAATGGACAGGCACATTCTCACAAACTCTACATGTGTGGACATCTCAGCAGCTGGTGTAATGATGTGCGCAATAAACAGTGTCACTAAACAGCACCTCCTCATGAATAACTTAGCTAGCATCTTATGTGATACCCTTACATTGCCCGTCACCTAGATCCTGTTGTGACATTGAACATACATCAATATGAATGCCTCAAGAAAATAAAACGCAGCTCCACTGATAAAGCACAGTAATGGGCCTTCACACACCAGCCACATGAAAAGGAAAGGCAGGTAAATGGAATTCCCACAAACTATGTTCATATACATTTAAAGGCTACAATGTAAAGACTCTCTGCAGATTTGGGTCACCCAAACCAGGTGGACTCCAGGAAGGCAACAGGCCAAGGACACAGTCCATGTTGCACCTTCTTCAATGTCTCCAAGTGCACAGGACCTGTGGTATGAGGTATATCAGGGAAAGAAATATTGTCACAACTTGGCATGCACATGTGGCTAATGTGTAAGTTCAAGCCCTGAAAGAAAACTCTGCAGGAACAGTAGTTGTCACACATCTATTAAATGTATGTGGCATAACACACATGTAAAAGGATACATTTGCATCTAAAGTACAAAATTAGTGTGACAATACAACACCCCTACTTGTTTGGAGAAACAAATACCTACTTTGCGCACATTAAATACATATCCACCCTACATCTAGGGTACTACAGCAAGCCAAAAGACGTGGACATTGGCCAAGTCAAGCGTCAATACTTACCATAGCAGGTCCCACGCAATGCAATGTCAACCCCATTTGGAATTCATCCCACATATACATGCATTCAAGTTTACCCTATTAATTGTCTCTAGATCTGAACATACTTACCACTGCAAATGGAACAGGTATCATGGTCAAACAAGCTCAACTGTAGAAGAACATCCTAAATAAGCCAATAACAATAAGTAGCATCATTAGCAATTGCTGAACAAGCATTTCTAAGCAAAGCAAGTTGTTTATTATGGAGTACAATTTGTGATCCAAAGCAAAGGCCAGTGGCCAGACCATGATCCAGGATGTGGTCTAGAACAAGCCACCTAACTTGCCAACCAGAATACTGTCAGGGAAACCTCCCTAGGAAGGGGCATCTTTTGGGCAGTCCAGGCACCTGAATGATGTCATTTGGGAGGGCTGGGTTTGGGATCGGGAGGTAAGGCAAGGGGTTGGGTGTTGGAAGTAGAGGGATATGAAGTATGAGGTGTGGGTGTAGTGTCTGGATATGTGATATGGATAGTGGCTGTTTCTGGTGGTGTGGGTGTGGTGACCGGGTGTGGTGCCTGGGTGTGTGGTGTTAGCAGGGGCTGTGTCTGGTGGTGTGGTGTTTGGCTGTATGTATTGTGTGTCTGTGACTGGTTGTGTGGTGTCTGACTGTATGTGTGTAGTGGATGTATGTGGAGCTGTGGGTGGTGTCTGGGTATATGTTACTGGATGCGGTGGTGAGGGGGTTGAGTGCCTGGTGATTGGTTGCGTACTTGCCATTTTCTTCTGTTTCTGTTGTGTGCTGCATGTGGATGATGAGGTGGGTGGGTGATGAAGTATGCATGTGCTTTTGGCAAGTATGGGAATAGGAATTATGGATGGGGAAGTAGCAGGAGGTGGGATGGGATGCTGGAATTGGTGGAAGGCAGCCGTGAGTGTGGAGTCTACAGCCTGAAAAGATCTCTGTAGGCCAGACATGTCAGCATGAATGCCTTCCAGGTACGACACCATCTGCGTCGTAAGCCTGAGGTAATATAGATTTTTGGTCAAGTTATGTTCCCTAGCGCGTACCCCACCGACTCCATGTACGAGTTAAAGTGCATGTAACTTCCCTCCTGTACCAGCTATGAAGACGCAAATACGTTTGCGTCCAACGTTAACATGTCCTCTTTCAGACCCACCATGAATGGGTTGAATGGTCCGTTCCTAAGTATGCTATGCCAACGTCTTTTTGTAGTGTACTCCTATGTTTTCCAGCCCTGGCTGAAGTAGGCCCTGAATCTCTGCCACCGAACCTCCTTTCTGGCTTCTGACTGCGAGGGCCTCTGCCCAGGCTGCCCCCGTACCCGTGAACTCTGACTTACTTCTAGCGCGGCCCTCCGTGCTCAGCTCAGCCCGCTGCCTGCCAAGATTGACTATAACCTTCGAGTTATCTGTTTCCCGCCCCGAAAATACATTCCTGCCTGCTAGCTTCAGTAAACATCCTTCCTCAGCTGCAGGGCTAAAGGGCCGACCTGTCTCTGTGCAAGTAATTCATAGCTTCTGTTGCCATGCTTCCATGGAAGGCCCCATGCCCCCACGCTTCTCATACAGACACTCAGGCGCTTATACACGCACTCACAGCAAGTATAGAATAGCTTCTGCTCTAGAGACCTTTCTGCCCAGATAGCTTAGTTCCTAAACATCAGATATCAGATATGATAGAAGCACAAGTTGATCTGACATGCCAGACTTCTGTCTCTTTCCGTCAGTGTAAATGTCAAGTCCCCTGCACCCCTCCAATTACACGTCATGCAGCTGCGCGCGCATCCAAGCTTCCGATTTCTGCTGACATTGCAACATTTTCTGTTAGTGCCACCCATTCGTGACACCTACCCGTGACGTTTCTAGCACACACCTCTAGTTCACGCCTCTTGATTACGCACTTGTACCACGTGTATACTGTTATCTTGTCTTCTCTCAGCTGTTACGCCTTCTATACTGTTTTCAATGGTGTACAATAAGTATATAAGCTATGTACTGTTAATAAAATGTAGCGCGCTCTATCCCTTCTGACACCCTGTGTGGTGGTCAGAATATGATATCTTGGTCATGACCATTCCTTTTTAAGGAATAAAACCCTTTAGAACTCTAACACCACGGACTCTGTCTTTTTTCATCCGATCTGAGTTATTATTGATTAAGTACTTACCTGCATAGAAATTAAGAGAGTAAATTATTTATTTACATCATTTTGGCGCCCGAATAGGGACCCCTCCCCCACCTCACGCGCCGGTTGGCGCATTGCAAGCTCTGTCCCCTGCCATCAGTTAGAAGGACCATACGCGTACCGGCAGGATTTCCTGCATCTCCCTCTGACCCACGGAGGTGACGAAGACTGCGATCAGTGCCCAGACGAGGCGGTGAGGAGTGCGGAGGATCCCGACCAGAGCCTAGCCGAAAGAAGCAAGGTCCGAGGTGTCAAGAGGCCCACCAGGTTTCCGAAGTTTTCCGAAGTTTCCCGAAGTTTTCCGAAGTTTCGAGTCGAGTCCAGTCGAGTTTTCCGAGGCCTTCTGTTTTCCGTGCTTCCCGGTGAGTACCATTGCTGGGGCGTATCTAGACGGGTTTGGGTACACAAGTCCGGTCTGCACTGTTTTTTAGGCAGTGTATCTGTACTGTTTAGCAGTATATCTAGTATTCCGAATTTCTGAATTTCTGCACTGTTACAACGGTGTATCTGTACTGTTTAGCAGTACATCTGATATAGGGGGTAGTCATCTATGTCTCAAATGTCTTTTCATGTAATTAATGTCGTGGTATGAATGTGAATGTTTTTATGTGTATTATTGTGTTTTCTTGTATAACTAGTTAAATTCAGAATTAAGTATCAAGGATCGAGCATTTCAGTATCAAGTAGGCACAATGCCGTTTTTCAACAAGTTAAAGCAGTTAGGAACTAGGAAAGGGATGTTAGAGGAAGAAATCCCTATCCCCCCTAGGGACACTCCAGGTAACTTCATGTATCATAAACATGGCATAGACGCCATATTGTATCTAGAATTATGGACCGATTACACAAAGCACCTAGAAGAAAGATACCGATGGCCAGTTAACGGAACATGGGATGCCGAGTGCATCATAAAGGTAGAAGAGGCATTACGGAAAAAGAAAGCCAGACAATCCCAGAAAGACGCCATAGAATTTTGGCGTAAGGAATCACATAAACGTGCTGAAAGAGCACTTCGTAGAGAAGACAGACTTAAAGAATCAGAAAAGGCCCAAGAAAACGAATTAGTTATTGAAGGAATCCGAGTAAAATCAGAACAAATAGATCGCATCCGAAATAGCCAAGTGAACAGCATGTATCTTTTGGCTGAGGGTACACCTGACGCCATTTCAGAAATACCGAAAAATTTGCCGTCACCATTAGTTCCAACTAAAGTAATGCACAAGACTACTAAAGACATATTCCTAAATTCCTACCTAGAAGATGTAGCACCAGCTTACACCAATCTGCCTGTTCGTGCCCTGCCTACTGACAGGGACGGAGGTGGCACTCCACCCCCCGGTCATGTTCCGCCGGTACCACAACCGACCTCTCCTGTTCCGCCAGCCCCGCCTCTTCCCATACTCAAAACAGACCTACCGAAACCACGTCTACCAGATCCTACTAAAAGACAAATTCAATTACAGACTCCACACAGGGAGGATGCCCAAGCTTCCGCTTCAGGAAGTGCGACCGCGGGTTTTCAGACCCCGCCCCTAACGCACAGATTATCCCTAGGGGACATGCGGAGTCCCACCGTGTACAAATCACCCCGTCTTGGTGCACTCAAAGGACAACTTACAGTCTGCAGATATGATCCAGTACCCGGAAAAGAGGATAGAATGATGATGGCATCATTACGGTTACGTGCCGCTACTGATTTTCTGTTAATGTTTTCCGGTATGAAAGAACACCTAGACAGAATCTACCGGTTTATACAGACTGGAAAAGATCCCGAAAGTATTAAAGATGCCATGGAGCATCAGAAAGTTGACACTCAAGCATATATATTACGTTACTTTATAAACTGCCTAATAAGAGAACGAGACAGGCCTGAGACAGACCAGGATGAAATAGAGGCACTCCACAAGTGGGGTCAAAATATATCGGAAGGTAAACATGATAGACAGAAATGCATAGCCAGTATGTACAAGAAAATAAGAAAAACAGTAATAGAGATACACGAAAAAGAGAAAGACAAAGCTTCCTCCGAGGAGGAAGGAGAATCTGAAGAACCAGAAAAAGCTGCAGGTACTATAGCATATGTAGGTAAGGGAACTTACCTTAGGAAGGGTATTCGTCCAGAAAGCAAGAGAGTTTTCTTCTCTGCCTTGACAAATCCGAATTCTGCTGAGCATCAGTTCCAGGAAACTGATAAAAGGCTCCGAGACCGAGTTGGGTACCACATGCTCAATTCTATGGATGAACAAGAACTAGCCCGATCAGCTGTATCATGGGCCGAAAATGCAGACATATACAATGATGATACCTTAGCACAGACATTTCTGAACCTCTCCCCCGACGAACAGAAATTAGCAGGTGTATACATGATTCAGCACCTTCTCATCAAATACAGAAAACACTATTCTGATCCAGGTCCCTTACACGAAACACTAGAAGCACTACTGATGGATAGATGGAGAGGCTTAAGCACCAAATTAATTCAAATAATTCTAGAACAGCGACACAGATATAATACCTTTGTAAGCTCTGAATACGTTCCCGCCCCACCTCCAGAAAGGAAAATGTACCACATGCAATGCGGGGGTAGTATTGAAAGTCAGAACCCCTTACGAGAAGTACACCCAGTTATGGGTGAGGATAAGGTCTTGAAACGCGTGTATGTACACACGCCTCTGACTAAATTAGAACTATTAGAAATGAAGAAATTAGTCCCGTGCCATGATAAAGACCCTGCAGGTTTCCACAGAGAGCTCAAAGACATGTTACTGATGGGAGACTACACATATGATGACATCATGAAAATGTTGAAAGTATTATTGCCCACGGGCATATTCGAGAAATTAAAGGAAAAGGAATGGGAGGTGGGAGACACAAAGATTGCATGGGCAGAAATAGAGGACGAAGAAAAGAAACGGGTCCCGGGGTTAGGCCTTGGGGACAAAACTAAAGCATTACCAGGTTTAATAGTACAGGTTCTACCAAGATTATTGACAACTAGAAAGGAAGATTGGGACGCCATCTCTTCCTGTAAACAGAAACATGATGAAGATACTAGTGACTTCTATTCAAGATTCGAGAAATGTTTTATTATCAATAGTGGCCTCCAGCCAAGTAGCGAGTCGTACCCACATCTTTTTGTATCAAAGTTAGTCGAGAATTCCCTACCGTTAGTTAAAAATCGAGTGTACAAGGTCGAGAGTACATGGCAAGCAAACACGCCATCACAGATGTTACAAATGTTACAATATCATCAGAACAGAATTAGAGAAGAACAAGATCAGGAACAAAAACGCATGAAAGACACAAAGATGAAAATGTTAGTAGCTCAGACGGTCCCATCCGACGGTCACAGAAAGGGTGCGACCCAGACAAGTCACACTACAGCTCCCGTTAAAGGGACATGTAATTACTGCAAGCAGCCAGGTCACTACGCACACGAATGCCCAGTTCTGAAACATAACATAGCGACAGGTAAAACTAAAGAAAGACTGCATCCGCCTAGACAAGACCATAACCAGCATCAGACTTCACAGAGTACACAGAATACACAGCCTATGCATGTTTCTTCGACACCAGAACAGACAGTAGCGATACCACAGCCACAGCCTATTGCCGCGTCTCAGCAAGTCTCACAACAGATGTATCAGTATGCCCAGTCCGCTTATCCCGAATATTCCCGATATACATGAAACAGCCTAGAGAGGGAAGGTGGCTTGCCTCTTATTGAGATTCCTGTAGATCAAGAAGGTCCTTATGTACACAGTCAAGTATTGGGAAAAGACAGAAAGTTTTTAATTGACACAGGGGCAAGTCGCACTACAATCAGCCATGATGAAGTTCCAGGGGCACCCCTCTCAGGCTCACAAAATGTTTCCCTTGGTTTTTCAGGACAGCCTATTATAAATGAAGTATCCGAACCAGTCCCCCTGGCTGTGGGTCCATTATCACGTGTTACAGACTTGTTACTTACAAAATCATGTCCAGAAAATCTGTTAGGAATTAAAACATTGAAGGCTCTAGGAGCTATAATATGCTGTTCCCCGGAGGGAGTTAGACTCTTTCTGCGGGATTTCAAGGGTCATTATGTCCTGCGTGAATTTGATGTCAGATTGAAAAATGTACCAGATTACTTGTGGGCAAAAGGCCCAACTGATGTAGGCTGTATGCACATTACACCATACCGCGTTACACTCAAGGCAGGTGTTGTACTACCCAGAATCAGACAATACAAGTTACCAACCGATGCTGTAGTGGCTTAACTGAAAATCATTGAAGAGCTCATTGCCCAAGGAGTGGTCGTCGAGACCGACTCCAATATCTGTAATTCACCCATCATTCCGATTCTTAAACGTACTGATCCCAATGCACCGCCAGTATATCGGCTGGTGATTGATCTTCGAGAATTAAATAAATGCATTATTCCACAGTACCCTGTGGTCCCGGATATCTCATCCTTATTGACTGCCATTGATTCAGAAGCAACGTTCTTTACTGTAATTGATCTCAAGAACGCCTTCTTCAGCGTGCCTATTGATCCAGAGAGCCAATATCTCTTCGGATTCAGTTTAAATGGACGCAGCTTCAAATTTTCACGCGCACCTCAAGGATTCACAGAAAGCCCCAGCATCTATAGTCAAGCACTGAAAAGACAACTAGATTGTATTCAAATGCCAGTTAACACCGCTTTACTGCAATACGTCGATGATCTACTGATACTGAAGTGAGCCCGAATGTGAAAAAGCATCACTGACAGTTTTACACTTCCTGGCCGACAAGGGACACAAGGTGTCTCCTTCGAAGCTACAATTCTGTGTTCAGCAAGTTGTGTACTTGGGTCACTTGCTGTCCAAAGTGGGGAGACAGCTCACTCCCGATCGCATTCAGTTAATTGCAAATATGCCGCAACCCCAGACACAAAAGGAAGTGCGGGCCTTCATAGGCCTCACCTCGTACTGCAGACAATGGATTCCCCAGTATGCATTTCTAGCCAAGCCACTCATCCAGTTAACGACACAGGAGGCAGCGACTTCGACTGCCCTCCCTTGGACTCAGGAACACACACAAGCTTTTGAAGAATTAAAGAAAGCATTATGCCAAGCACCAGTTTTAGCAACACCATGTTACAACAAACCGTTTACACTTTTTGTTACAGAACGTGATGGTACAGCGTTGTCTGTCCTCACTCAAGATCAAGCAGGTTCACATAAGCCTTGCGCTTATTTCTCTAGTACATTGGATTCAGTAGCCCAGGCACTCCCTGCATGCTTAAAATCAGTAGCAGCAACAGCGTTAGCAATAAGACAAAGTGATTCAATTGTTTTAGGTCATCAGTTGACAGTTCAAGTACCACACTCTGTAGAGGTTTTGTTAAACAGAACCCAGACTCAACACTTAACTATAGCACGACTGACAGGTTATGAATTAACACTATTCCAGCCACACATAGAAATCAGACGCTGCAGCATCCTGAACCCAGCAACACTGTTACCCACAAGTATGACAGATCCAGCCCCGCATGATTGTATAGAAATAATTAATGCAGTAACAAAGCCACGACGAGACTTAACAGATGTCCCACTGACAAATCCAGACCTGACACTTTATGTGGACGGTTCATGCATGAGAACAAGTACAGGAGAATTAGTGGCCGCGTATGCCGTGACCACTGAAACTGAAATTAAAGAAACACATCGTATAGACACACTGTCTGCTCAAGCAGCAGAGCTCATCGCTCTGACCCGAGCTTGTATTCTAGCCAAGAACAGAAATGTTAACATATACACTGATTCCCGTTATGCCTTCGGAGTTGTACACGACTTCGGAGTCCTCTGGCAAGAACGAGGTTTCCTGACCTCTCATGGGGCCAAGATTCAACATGGTCCCCTCATTCAAGCACTGTTAGAAGCAATACATTTGCCCTCGGGCATATCAGTCATGAAGTGTAAAGCACATACTAAAGTTACAGATTCCGTTTCCCAGGGTAACGACCTGGCAGACCAGACAGCAAAACATACAGCACTGACTCACACCCAGATTAATGATGTGACAAAGACGATAGTACCGACAAAATGTATGACAGTTAGAGATCCCACCCTAGACGTAATCGATATCCAGACACATGCTACTCCAGATGAAATAAAGAAATGGACTGAACTAGGAGGGATTCAGACAGATCAAGGTTGGATGACGAAGGGAAAATCTATATGGTTTCTCCCCGACTCAATGGTTCAAGTCATGATAAATACAGCACATAGCCCGGCACATCTAGGAGAGAAAGCGATGTTAGACAGTTTACAAAATCTCTGGTACAACAAACACTTACGAGCAGCAGCAAAACAGAAAGTGCGTACTTGCATGATCTGTTGTCAGTTCAATCCAGGAAAAAGCGTCCCTGTAGAGCAAGGTGGATTTCATCCTCCCGATCACCCTTTTGAAGTCCTCCAGATGGATTATATCCAGATGAACAGTTGTCGAGGATTCAAATATGTCTTTGTAATTGTTTGTGCTCTGTCCCGCTGGACCGAAGCATACCCAGTTCCAGACTACACTGCTCCGACCACTGCCAGACAGTTGGTTCGTGAATTCTTTCCACGGTACGGTTTGCCCCGTGTCGTGTATTCAGATAACGGACAGCCATTCTCGTCCGAGTTGATGAAACAGGTTTCCCTTTTGCTAGGATATCAGTGGAGGTTCCACTGTGTCCGACACCCGAAGCAGCAGGCCTTGTAGAAAGGCATAATCAGACACTAAAGATCCGCCTTGCAAAGATCTGTCAGGAAAAGGGGGTCGACTGGATAGTCGCCCTGCCCGTAGCACTATTCTATATGAGAATGGTCGCCCACTCAAGATCAGGGCTATCCCCGTACGAAGTGGTCTTTGGCAGACCACCGAATATGTGGGGGACGCCCATTCCGAAGAAAATCACTGATGTTGATTGCAATATGTTGACAGATTACCTTGCCTCCTTGATGTCTGCACTCCAATCATGTCGTTCACAGGTTGCCGCAGCCTTTCCTAACAACACTGATGTGAAGCCGCACGAGGTCCGTCCTGGGGACCTGGTACTCGTCCGGAATTTCGACCGGAAAAATCCATTGGAGCCCCGCTGGAAAGCACCGAAGACCGTCCTTCTCACCACGAGGACCGCCGTGAAGATAGAGGGGAGAAAGGGGTGGGTCCACACGAGTCACATCAAGCTTTGCAATGAACTAAAAAACGGACTGAAACCTGATCGAGACTCGTCCACCCCCACCAAAGACTGTGTTGAGGAAAAAGACTTTACCGTTACCGAACGAGAAAAGACTCCCCAAGAACTATATCGTATGAAACTCCGATCTAGCAAGTCAGACAGTTTAATTGTTTAAGTCCTCCCCTAGGTGAATCGGTTAAATAGTTTCTGACATGTATCCCCTAGATCGAGATAGAGAGAGAGAGAGACAAGTCAAAAGAATTACATACTGCAAATCACTGCGTAGTCACTGTATAGTGACGTTGTTAATAATGTTTTTCCTAAGTGTTCTAATTATTATTGCCAGCATTCTGCTACCCTTTTATTGGCCTATCTTCAGGCGTGACCAATCTGCTTACAATGTCTCTGCTGAACACACTTTTAGTGAACTTCCTGCACACGAACTCTCTTACAGACTTGCGCTGCGCAACAATACATTCATTAGTATGTTACACCACTCCCATCAGACGAACAATGCTACCGACTGCTGGATATGTGGTCGACTCCCTCCCTACCAGAATTACAAGGGAGCTCTGCCCCTCTTTCCGTACCCGTTCACTCACAATGGCTCCTGTGGGGCATGGTTTAAAATAATTAATTCCTTAGATCCTGATATTGCTGTTTTCGATGGGGGCTGGGTTTGGGGAAACCTGAACTTAGTTCTGCTCGACGTCTGTTATCCTGATAAAGAGGGACTTCCCACTCGAATAGGAACTGATCTAGAAAATGAAGTATATGGATTAGGTAATTACACAATTAGCCTTATGATCCTTACCGTTGAATCCGAAGCTGCTCCAGTTCTGCCCCATATGTTAGTATTACCAGTCACAGGTGAACTATGTGTTAGCAAGAAAGGTTCAGTACACGTAGGTCATAGTAAATGCACTACTGTGGTCGAATTCAGTGATCAGGGTAAATCGTCTTTCAAAGCTATCAGTCACTCCTATTTTGTTTGTGGTCATACCGCATACATACGTTTGCCTCCCGACTGGGATGGTACCTGTTATATTGCATTCCTTCTGCCACCTGTTTTTCTAGCTCCCCCTGATTATCATAGAAATACGAATCTAGTGCAGAATAGACCCAAAAGAGATATTCCACTTGTCGACTACACAGAAACGGCATGGGAACAGTACACTGATTTCAATAAAGGATTCTTTTTCTTTCTAGGACCTGTCCAAAACAGTAAATTAATACGCAGATTAACCAGAACACTTGAAGTTGTAGTACATGAAACTGCCTCCGCCTTAGGTAACTTAACAGAGGAGCAATCTGCTATACGGGTTGTTGTCCTTCAAAATCGTCTTGTAATTGACGTCATCTTGGCAGATAGAGGTGGAGCCTGTAAGGTCATCGGGTCAAGTTGCTGTGTTTTCATTCCACAAAACGCACCATCTGTCTATCAAGCTATTACCCGTCTGCATAAAATTGCAAATCAGATACATCAGAATCCAGGCACCTGGACTTGGTCCGGTTGGTTCTGGACAACGTTATCCGCTTGGGGATGGAAGATCTTATCATTCCTAGGCATTGGCCTTGTTATAGTATTCAGCTGCTGCCTGTGCCTACAGTGTGGGCCAGCGATTTGTGGACTGTGTGCCACATCGTGCATTGAACATTCCAGTTTTCTCTCAAACAGTCAAAGAAAGAAAGATGAACATATAATGTTACAAGAACAGACTGATCGATTCATGAGGATCGATATATCATGAAGGGTCCGTAGGGAACAAGGAGGGAATGAGGTAATATAGATTTTTGGTCAAGTTATGTTCCCTAGCGCGTACCCCACCGACTCCATGTACGAGTTAAAGTGCATGTAACTTCCCTCCTGTACCAGCTATGAAGACGCAAATACGTTTGCGTCCAACGTTAACATGTCCTCTTTCAGACCCACCATGAATGGGTTGAATGGTCCGTTCCTAAGTATGCTATGCCAACGTCTTTTTGTAGTGTACTCCTATGTTTTCCAGCCCTGGCTGAAGTAGGCCCTGAATCTCTGCCACCGAACCTCCTTTCTGGCTTCTGACTGCGAGGGCCTCTGCCCAGGCTGCCCCCGTACCCGTGAACTCTGACTTACTTCTAGCGCGGCCCTCCATGCTCAGCTCAGCCCGCTGCCTGCCAAGATTGACTATAACCTTCGAGTTATCTGTTTCCCGCCCCGAAAATACATTCCTGCCTGCTAGCTTCAGTAAACATCCTTCCTCAGCTGCAGGGCTAAAGGGCCGACCTGTCTCTGTGCAAGTAATTCATAGCTTCTGTTGCCATGCTTCCATGGAAGGCCCCATGCCCCCACGCTTCTCATACAGACACTCAGGCGCTTATACACGCACTCACAGCAAGTATAGAATAGCTTCTGCTCTAGAGACCTTTCTGCCCAGATAGCTTAGTTCCTAAACATCAGATATCAGATATGATAGAAGCACAAGTTGATCTGACATGCCAGACTTCTGTCTCTTTCCGTCAGTGTAAATGTCAAGTCCCCTGCACCCCTCCAATTACACGTCATGCAGCTGCGCGCGCATCCAAGCTTCCGATTTCTGCTGACATTGCAACATTTTCTGTTAGTGCCACCCATTCGTGACACCTACCCGTGACGTTTCTAGCACACACCTCTAGTTCACGCCTCTTGATTACGCACTTGTACCACGTGTATACTGTTATCTTGTCTTCTCTCAGCTGTTACGCCTTCTATACTGTTTTCAATGGTGTACAATAAGTATATAAGCTATGTACTGTTAATAAAATGTAGCGCGCTCTATCCCTTCTGACACCCTGTGTGGTGGTCAGAATATGATATCTTGGTCATGACCATTCCTTTTTAAGGAATAAAACCCTTTAGAACTCTAACACCACGGACTCTGTCTTTTTTCATCCGATCTGAGTTATTATTGATTAAGTACTTACCTGCATAGAAATTAAGAGAGTAAATTATTTATTTACATCAAGCCGGTGGCTTTGCTCCTGGATGGGTGCAGTCTGACCCACAGAGATCAGTCTCAAACTGTCAATTGCATCCACACTCAAGACACCAGGGGAGACAGTAGCAGGGAGTGATGTGCCTGTTGCAAAGGAGATGCCCCATGTCTTAGGGGAGCGGGCAAAGACAGCTGGCTGGGGAGCAGCAGGGAAGGTGGAGATGGAGCAGGGGTGGTGGACCTGGATTTTATGGACGCAGGTCCAGGGGAGTCCACCCCCACCAGAGAGTGACTACTGGAGCTTGACTCTGATGATGATGAAGATGACGATGAGTCGCCTGGCTCCTCCATGGCACTCCGACCACCCTTTGGGCAAGTGGTTCCATCTGTGTCACTGTTTCAACGGGAACCACTGTGGCCAGCTGTTCCCCCAACGGTCTTCGCCCTGTCTACTTCGCTACCCTCTGTTGATGCTGAAAAAATAGTAGAAAAAGGGTCACTGCAATGTTGTGAACACACTGGGCACACATATCCTAACACATCACACTACACAATTGCACAGATCACAACATGTACAAGAATGAATACATTGTTGGCGTGAGTACAAGCATGAATGCTAAATGACCTGTGCACAGTCACACATAATTGTGTGATAACCACAGTCTGCTCCAACAGCATGTTTGACTTGTTCCCAAATCCACCTTCATATGTGTAGCAGGAGATGCCATCACCCTGTCAACCTAGGCCCTTGTAGCACACCATTGTTACCTGATGTCATCAAATGGGATGTCCACATGGAATGCATTAATACCTATCCACATAAAGACCTGCAATCAGCAAATGGTCAGGTGTTTTCCCTGGACCGGAAACAAGCATCCTGGGACCTAATTTCGGGTTCATAACCCTCATCAGCCAGGCTATCTTGAATTCTGTGGCAAAGTGAGCAAGGGACTCACGTCAGTTCATTTGCATATGGACATGTCTGAACTGGGGTGGTGGAGTGAGCTAAAGAATGCTGGTGGATTAAACCCAGATCAGTTGACTGGGGGTGAGTGTTTGATTTTCTCAAATGCTCCGTCCATCATCCCCTTTGGTATCGCTTTGTTCGCCCTAAGTTGGCAGGGTAAGCCCAGATGTGGGTCCCTTGCTCACTCTACCACTGGATTCAAGATAGCCTGGCTGGTGAGGGTTTTGAAACCGAAACCGGTCCCAGGATGCTTGTTTCCGGTCCAGGGAAGACATGGCTTGGCAGTTCGGACTGGACTGTTCCCATGAGGTACAGGGTCAGACTGAATTGCATATGGCCATGTCGGAACTGGGGTGGCAGAGTGAGCTAAAGAATGTTGATGAATAAAACCCAGATCAGTGGACTGGGGGTGAGTGTTTGATTCTCTCAAAAGCTCCGTCCATCATCCCCTTTTGTATCGCTTTGTTCGCCCAAAGTTGGCAGGGTATGCTCAGACGTGAGTCCCTTGCTCACTTTGCCACTGGATTCAAGATAGCCTGGCTGATGAGGGTTATGAACCCGAAACTGGTCCCAGGATGCTTGTTTACGGTCCAGGAAAGACATGGCTTGGCAGTTCGGGCTGGACTGTTCCCACGAGGCACAGGGTCAGACTGATTTGCATATGGCCATGTCTGAACTGGGGTGGCGGCAGAGTGAGCTAAAGAATGGTGATGGATTAAACCCAGATCAGTTGACTGGGGGTGAGTGTTTGATTCGCTCAAACGCTCCGTCCATCATCCCCTTTTGGATCGCTTTGTTCGCCCTAAGTTGGCAGGGTATGCTCAGACGTGAGTCCCTTGTTCACTTTGCCACTGGATTCAAGATAGCCTGGCTGATGAGGGTTATGAACCCGAAACCGTTCCCAGGATGCCTATTTCCGGTCCAGAGAAGACATGGCTTGGCAGTTCGGCCTGGACTGTTCGCATGAAGCACAGGGTCAGGCTGATTTGCTTATGGCCATGTCTGAACTAGGGTGGCAGAGTGAGTTAAAGAATGGTGACGGATTAAACCCAGATCAGTTGACTGGGAGTGAGTGTTTGATTCTCTCAAACGCTCCGTCTATCATCTCCTTTTGTATCGCTTTGTTCGCCCTAAGTTGGCAGGGTATGCTCAGACGTGAGTCCCTTGCTCACTTTGCCACTGGATTCAAGATAGCCTGGCTGATGAGGGTTAGGAACCCGAAATCGGTCCCAGGATACTTGTTTCCGGTCGAGGGAAGACATGGCTTGGCAGTTCGGGCTGGACTGTTCCCATGAGGCACAGGGTCAGACTGATTTGCATATGACCATGTCTGAACTGGGGTGGCAGAGTGAGCTAAAGAATGGTGATGGATTACTCCCAGATCAGTTGACTGGGGTGAGTGTTTGATTCGCTCAAACGCTTCATCCATCATTCCCTTTTGTATCGCTTTGCTTGCCCTAAGTTGGCAGGGTATGCTCAGACGAGAGTCCCTTGCGCACTTTGTCACTGGATTCAAGATAGCGTGGCGGATGAGGGTTATGAACCCGAAACCGTTCCCAGGATGCTTGTTTTTGGTCCAGTGAAGACATGGCTTTGCATTTCGGGCTGGACAGTTCCCATGAGGCACATGGTCAGACTGATTTGCATATGTCCATGTCTAAACTGGGGTGGCAGAGTGAGCTAAAGAATGGTGATGGATTAAACCCAGATCAGTTGACTGAGGGTGAGTGTTTGATTCACTCAAATGATCCGTCCATCATCCTCTTTTGAGTCGCTTTGTTCGCCCTAAGTTTGCAGGATGTTCTCAGAAGTGAGTTCCTTGCTCACTTTGCCATTGGATTCAAGATAGCCTGGCTGATGAGGGTTATGAACGCAAAACTGGTCCCAGGATGCTTGTTTCCGGTCCAGGAAACACATGGCTTGGCAGTTTGGACTGGACTGTTCCCATGAGGCACAGGGTCGGACTGATTTGCATATGGCCATGTCTGAACTGGGGTGGCAGAGTGAGCTAAAGAATGGTGATGGATTAAACTCAGAGCAGATGACTGGGGGTGAGGGTTCGATTCGCTCAGACGCTCTGTCCATCATCCCCTTTTGTATCGCTTTGTTTACCCTAAGTTGGCAGGGTATGCTCAGACGTAAGTCCCTTGCTCACTTACCACTGGATTCAAGACAGCCTGGCTGATGAGGGTTATGAACCTGAACCGGTCCCAGGATGCTTGTTTCCGGTCCAGGCAAGACATGGCTTGGCAGTTCGCACTGGACTGTTCCCATGAGGCACAGGGTCAGACTGATTTGCATATGGCCATGTCTGAACTGGGGTGGCAGAGTGTGCTAAAGAATGGTGATGGATTAAACCCAGATCAGTTGACTGGGGTGAGTGTTTGATTCGCTCCAACGCTCCGTCCATCATCCCCTTTTGTATTGCTTTGTTTGCCCTAAGTTGGCAGGGTATGCTCAGACGAGAGTCCCTTGCGCATATTGTCACTGGATTCAAGATAGCCTGGCGGATGAGGGTTGTGAACCCGAAACCGGTCCCAAGATGCTTGTTTTTGGTCCAGTGAAGACATGGCTTTGCATTTTGGGCTGGACAGTTCCCATGAGGCACAGGCTGGACAGTTCCCATGAGGCTGGACAGTTCCCATATTTGCATATGGCCATGTCTGAACTGGGGTGGCAGAGTGAGCTAAAGAATGGTGATGGATTAAACCCAGATCAGTTGACTGGGGGTGAGTGTTTGATTCGCTCAAACGCTCTGTCCATCATCCCCTTTTGTATTGCTTTGTTCACCCTAAATTGGCAGGGTATGCTCAGACGTGAGTCCCTTGCTCACTTTGCCATTGGATTCAAGATAGCCTGGCTGATGAGGGTTATGAACCCGAAACTGGTCCCAGAATGCTCGTTTCCGGTCCAGGAAACAAATGGCTTGGCAGTTTGGACTGGACTGTTCCCATGAGGCACAGGGTCAGACTGATTTTCATATGGCAATGTCTGAACCGGGGTGGCAGAGTGAGCTAAAGAATGGTGATGGATTAAACCCAGATCAGTTGACTGGGTGAGTGTTTGATTCGCTCAAACGCTCCGTTCATCCTTCTCTTTTGTATCGCTTTGTTTGCCCTAAGTTGACAGGGTATGCTCAGACGTGAGTCCCTTGCTCACTTTGCCACTGGATTCAAGATAGCCTGGCTGATGAGGGTTATGAACCCGAAACCGGTCCCAGGATGCTTGCTTCCGGTCCAGGGAAGACATGGCTTGGCAGTTCGGGCTGGACTGTTCCCATGAGGCACACGGTCAGACTGATTTGCATATGGCCATGTCTGAACTGGGGTGGCAGAGTGAGCTAAAGAATGATGATGGATTAAACCCAGATCAGTTGACAGGGGGTGAGTGCTTGCAATGTTCAAAACTCAGTCCATTATCCCCTTTGGTTTTGCTTTGTTCACCCTAAGTTGGCAGGGTATGCCCAGACATGGGTCCCTTGTTCACTTTGGCACTGGATTCAAGCTAGCCTTGCGGATGACCGCTGATTAGCCATAAACCGGTCCCAGGATGCTTGTTTCCCATCCAGGTTAGACATGGCTTGGCAGTTCGGGCTGGACAGCTCCCAAGAGGCACAGGGTCAGACTGATTTGCATATGGCCATGTCTGAACTGGGGTAGGGGCGTGAGCTAAAGAATGATGATGAATTAAACCCAGATCAGTTGACTGGGGTGGGTGCTTGCAATGTTCAACACTCCGTCCATCATCCCCTTTGGTTTTGCCCTGCAACTGCTTCACTTACCTGCAAAGCAGTGTGGCTAAAGGCTTCCCCAGTCTCCATTGAAAAGCATTGGGCAGAACTCTGACTTTCACCTATGCACCCGGCTGCCCCTGTGCCTGGGTAGGGCAGTTTTGTTACTCACCTGACCCTTGCTCCTTGCTGAACTTTGGGTCAGAAGACTGGATTTGTAAGTGGGGTACTTACCTGTTAAACTACATTTTTTCCCCCTAGGATAACATTGAACTGCTTCAAAAATATTTTGTTTTGACTTTAAAAAGAGAAAAGTGTTTTATTTAAAAATGCACTTAACCTAGGTCTTTGTTTTAAAATAAAATACAAACAAAGTGATTTTTTGTAAAAGTGGTTTGAATTCTCTTTCTGAGTCGTGTGTCCTTTATTGGTCAATGTTGTCTAATAAATGTCTTACACTCCTTTGTGTTAGGCCTGAGGCTGTTCGTCTACACTACCACTAATAGAGCACTTTGGGTTTTACATTGAGTCCTGTACACTTTTGGGTAACCCCTGGACTCTATGCATGGTATAACCACCTAGTGGGCATACCAGATAGAGAGCCAGCCTCCTATAGTTCTAATTAATAAAGCATTGCAACCTTTCATGAAAAATCATTACTGTCAGTAATAAAGCACATTTCAATAAAGAATTGTAAAACCATGTTACACGTATGTGTATCTTTCTTTAAGCCACTTAGGTCACAAACCATGGAGCCATAAAATCAACCAATAGCAGTCACTACACTCCCAGGCTGTAGATCAAACGTTACAGCCTTGGGAACATTCAAACTTGAGCTGACCAGCCAGGTGGAGGGGTCACAATGTCATTGACCCTGGAAACATAGGGTCAGTACTTTGTAAAATTCTTTTGAGGAGGATCTGCTCCACTCCTGTAGCCCCACCACACTCTCTTTTGAAAGTTGGCGGTTCCCTGCCATCCTGTGGCAACCACAAGCAGTAGAAAACATTGGGCTATTTCAGCCTCATAGGGCATTAAGTGGGGCTCCCTTCCGTGAGCATGAGTACATAATAATGGGCTCTGTTTGAATTCCTTTGCTACTGCATGGTCTCGCTCTGTGCGGCATTTTAGTTTCTCGCAGTTTCATTTTCATGCTTTGGGGGCGGGCTCTCACCCGGGAGCCTAGTCTTGCCAATATATTGGGGGCAGGTCAGGAACCCCAACCCCGGCTGCCCTTGTCAGCTCCCCGCCGAGCCAGCGTCCATCTCTGGCAGGACGGGAACTGGCAGCCTGCTTTTTCCTGGTGCGCTCTGTCCTGTGAGGGTGTTTTTATATGTTGGCTATCCCTCGCCCTCAAGAAATGGGGAGTGGGAGCAAGCCACCACTGGTGGGAGCGTAGCTTCCATCATCACTGTAGGCCCAGAGATGAGGTCTTAGGCACCTTTTTCCTTGTTTGTGGAGCATGATGGCACATCCCTCCTCTTCTTCTGGCGAAAGCCTTAAGATGGTGTCCTGGGCCCCTCATGCATGAACTGGCCCAGGGTTCAAATCCCTGGGCCTTCAGAGCTCTGGAGAGGGGGCTCCATGCTAACCCCTCCTGAGCTCATTAATAATTATTGCAGCTCTCATCAACCCCAGGCTCTGGCCCACACTAGCGGTTTTGAAGCAGGGCAGAGCTCCAAGCGCCCCATTTTCTTTGCTGGTGTCAAAGGTCAAATCATTTTCCCCTGCATAACATTTTGAGCAATCTTGGTTTTAGATTTTGCTCCTGGTGGTGAGCCCTAGCCACCAGGAGCCTTTTCCACTGACCTTCTGGCCTCTAAGGTGGCACATTTTACAGGTAGTTGGTTTCACTGGCTCCCTGTGCCAGCATTTCTCCTTTTTATTGTCCTCTGGTGCATTTCTTCTCCTGTTTGGGCACAGAATTACAATTCTTCCCCAACTGGTCCAAGGGGACCAGCTTCCCTGTTCTTGGAGAGACCCACTTGTCCTGGAATCAATTGTATGCAGAGTCCTTAGTCCATAAAGGCATCAGGGGTTCTGTTCTTCAATTTTCCATGGTGTTGTTGCTGTCCCATTCCAGTGTCCAACTCCAACAAAATGAGACATTTCTCCCATGTGCAATAGTTTTTAAATGAGAGTGAAAGGTTCTATAAGTCAGGTACCCTTGGCCAGTCCTAGGGTGCCACGTCACACCTCCACCCCTGCCCCAACTCTCCTGCACAGCATGCTGGGATTGTTTAAGGTGGCACCATTCAGAAGTAATTAGTAACACCTCCTCTGAGGGCCTCAGCTCCACCTCACACTGACATCTCTGCCAGGGCCTTTCTCACCAAAACTTCAAAAAGGAGACCTCTCCTGTCTTGGCTCCAGAGGTCTGGGCTTCCCCCTTTGTTCAGTGGTTCTCAGCTGTCCCAGCCCTGGTAGGGTGTGGCAGCTATTTAACGGATGCAGATGTTCTTCCCCAAAACTTTCTCCTCCAGACCTGAGTGAAGCACTATTAATTGCTCTCCTTGTGTGGGGATGCCTTTGTTCCCTCTGCTGGCAGCAATTTAAGAAACTTGGCCCAGCTGGGTGACAAATGGTCTGTTGCTAAACTAAGGCAGAGAAATAAAAAATTGGATGAATAATTATCTGCTTGGGATGTGCATAGTCAATCTTGATGCACAATTGTCACCACAGTTTGATAACTTGCTGTTTTCTGTGGGCCAAAGAGAGGCAACACTTTACTCTAGGAAGATTCTCCCCATCTGTATTTAATAAAGTGTCACTATAGACAAAACAGTAAACCATACTGACTTTACCTATGAGTGGCTTCTAATATTACAAGGCCTACCCCAACGTAAGTGTCTAATCCTGCAGAGTCCCCTCTGCACCAGGCTACCTGTGAACAGTTACCAAGCTGTACACAACAGTAGTCTCACACATTCAGCCCTCATACATGGGCACAAATCTTCATGTGTAACCAGCTAGGTGCCTCTCAACAGGGCTGCATTGCAGCAGCCTTATCTTAAAAGGTGGACACTGGTCGTAAACATGTGCAGTCCATTTACCATTTAATTTCTGTGGGTGAGACACTAGTTGTGAGGCTCACCCATAATAAAAAGTCTAAAACAGGTTGATTAAATAAGGGAATATTTGTGCAGATCGAATGGGTAGAGCCCATTTTGCTACACCCCACTTGTCCATCTGTTGGTTAATCAAAGAAAGCGCCCCTCAGACTCCTAGAGTCATGCCCTCACCGTGCAAAAGACAAGAACAGTAGGGACCCTAGAATTTCACAGCCCCTGAACCTCAAAATTTGATTGAAGCAACATCAATGATCTCAGAAGTCCATGAACCCCAGGGCCCCTGACTCACCGAGCCCTAATCTCTGATTGAAGGCACTACAAGCCTCATAGCACCAGTTTCTTTGAGATCCAGAGGCTGGACCAGTGACATTATATCGAGGCAATAACTACTGACTAACAAAATTATCGAAAATGTAATACTGTTCACAAAAATATCGAAACCCTAGATATAACTATAAAAGGCACTTCTGTTAAACTCAAAAATTGGGATAAAAATATCTAAATCTACATAAATCATAAAACTAAATATTGGTAACAATAATAATAGTCGCTTCTAAATAAACATATATTATGTCAAAAATCTCAAAAACAATAATGACTACTACATAAATAGCATTAATACAACAAATAAATACAACTAAAAATGACCAAAACTATCTTATTGAAACAAACAACAAATAATGTATCCTAAAAATTTAACTAAAATTAATATATACATAATACTAATTTAATTCAATAAAAACTTAACCTTAAATAATATTAATATGAAATACCTCCAAAATATATTTTACACATATTTGAAATACTTTTGAACCCTATTAACATGTATAATATTAACCAATATCAAATACAAACTCAATCCAAATAAATATACTGCAAACAAATTAACGCATATAAAATAGAAACAAAAAACAAACATTAATTTGGGTTTCACAAATATCAAATTAACTGCTGAAAAAAAATACCCTAAAGCAAGCAATAACTTTAAACTATACAAAGACAAACAGATTACATCAAAGAATATCTCATATAACGCCACACGTTTGATGAGGAGGAAACTCTGCCAGATTTTTCCTACAAACCACAAGAGTACAAAATATACAAGTTTTCAACAGTGTTTCCAAGTAAGCATAATGTATATGTAAAATAAATCTAAAATAAATGTACCTTACAACAATATAATTTAAAAACAAAATCTAATACACTGTTTAATGTTTGTTTTTACATAGATAAGCCAACTTTCTGCCACAACACAACAAAACCTTTACTTTAAAGCCCATAAATTAAAGTAAGTCTATTTAAATAACTACTTTAAACTTAATGCAAAATCAACATAATAAGAGTACTAATAAGTTAACCATTGTCACACACTAAAACTATAAAACATGCAACAAATAAAACAGCCTTTTCTCTCCCAAAAGAAAAAACTTCTCTAAAGTAAGTATGGGCGAAATTTGCGAATTCGTGGTACGTGAATTCGTGCGAATACGTACTCGTGGTCCACAAAATTTGCGAATCTGTGCAAATTTACGGATTTTTGCGTGTTTGCTGTGTTTTTTTTCAGCTCAGCTACCGCGAAGTTACCCATGCGGTCGTACATGGGCGCAGCCATCTTGTTTTCAGTGTTCGCGTTGCGTATTTCTGTTTCCGAGCGCAAGTTGCATGCTCGTGTTGGGCATTTCCTACGTGCAGGGCGCAATTACATGTTCGCGTCCGTTTTTGCGTGCTCGTGGGGGAATATTGCGTGAACTTACCCACGTGGTGGCAATGGGAGCGGCCATCTTGTTTTTCTTTCATTGCTATGGTTCTGGGCATACTTTTTCTATCCTGCTTTAATCTTTGCAATCCTTTGTTTACTTGAACTTTTTTAAAATCTTTTTTATTCATTATCTATCCCTCTCTGTTTCTACATCTATATTTTGTGGGTTTTTTAACTTTTTGTTACTTTAATAACTACTTTTTTTGTTTAGCTCTCTCTTTACTTTTACTTACTTTTTTCCCTATTCTTTTCTTCTTTTACCCAGGACCATGGCAAAGGGAGCCGGCAAGTCTAAGGGGAAGGGTCCCGCACCCCATAGCCGTCTCCCTTGCGGGCGCTTAAGGGGCAGGATGTAATTGCCAGGGAGATCTTTAGCATGGCGGAGGTGGCCGCACTGGTTTTCTTCGTCCAGCACCACCTCCCCAAGACCGTCGCGGCAGGCGACAGGACCGGTGCCGGGTACGGGCTTCGGGAGCGTCGCCAGCTATGGGGAAAGGTGTGCCGGGCCATGTATCGGGAGTCTGGGTCCGGCGCACCTACAACCAGGCAACGCACCTGTGGTCCGACATCCTGGGCCCAGAACACGACCTGCTCGACCTGCTTGGCCTGGAGATCCCTGGGCTTGGTGAGTAGTAGTAGCTATTTAATAACTACTTTGTTTTCTCCTGCTCTGTGTTATGATATTGCAAATATTTGTTTTTTACGATTACATTGCAGGTAAATTATGTTTCAAAAGCTCCTGTGATTGCAGGCGCTCCGCTGCTCGCCTTCTCATGGCGGTGCTACTATGCTTACTTGTTTTTCATTTTGTGCTCATTTGGCCGGGGTGATTATGTATGAGTCTACTCTACAGAAGTGCGTAATGCTAGACACTAGAGATTACATTGCAGGTAAATTATGTTTCAAAAGCTTCTGTGATTGCAGGTGCTCACCTGCTCACTGGCGGTGCTACTATGCTTACTTGTTTTCAATTTTGTGCTCATTTGGCCTGAGTGATTATGTTTAAGTGTACTTTACAGAATTGCGTAATGCTAGTCACTAGAGACTCAAGTCCAGTCCTTCCTTTGTACTTATGCCACTAAGAAGAGATAGTGGTGGTGGATTGATAGGTTAAATATATTATGACTGGTTATTTACTATTTAGTAGGAAACTTTTTAGTGGTCTGCAATCATGACGGACTATGTCTGTCACTTCGCGTGCTGCGGAGTGCTGCCTGCCAGTCCTAGTAGAACCTTTTTGTAGTTGGTTTAGTGACTTACATAACTTTCCAACTAGACGGTCCGCGAATCCATCAGTACTAATATCCTAGTAGACCACATCAGATAGGTCAATAAATTTAGTGCACTTGTTGTCTATTTACCCGAAATAATTTGTTATTGTTTCTTTGAAATGTTTGATTTGGTTGACAACAATCATCCATGTGTGTCTTTCTTTCATGTTGTACATCAGCTCCCCCCAGGGGTAAGAGGACAGAGGAGGAGGAGGTAGCAGCACCGGCAGAGCCGGAACAACAGGAAGGCCAGGATAGGTCTGCCGAGAGCTCCTCTGCTGGCCCCAGTAAGTTTTCCTGTTAATAATATTAATTATACTTCCCTATCTTTTACAGCACCTATTTATTCCAAACGTTCCTCATAATTCTATTTTTTCCTAAATCGTCTTTGATCTTCTTGTAGACTGTTTCTAAATTCTCATCCTGACTCTACTATGACTCTCTGTGCTACTACTAGAATATTATTAGTCTGTGTGTGTAGCTAGCTAAGCTTGCACAGTTGGCAAAAGGTGTTAAACAAAACTCCAATTCAGCAATAGCTCTAGGCACTGAGTGCAGTCCTCTGGGTTGTCCATAATGTCTATTGAAGTCTTTTAAATGTTTATGCTTTGACAATTCCCAACAATAAAATGTCAATGGCCACCAACAATAAGATACTGGTTTACATTTTGATTGGATAGGAGGACATTCTACTACTGTTGCAGGGACTATTCTGCACATACAGAACTATGGACAAGAAATAGGGCATTGGTGATAATAGGTGCAGTTAGACTTTCCACATACCTTGGTCATAACAGAAGTTGAAGCCCCAATCTCCTTACTGACTAGCTAGTGTGTCAGAGTCCTTATTTAGCTCCCGAATGCAGCGATGATCCCCAATGATTATACAACCCAGAACATAAGACTACGGAGTCAGAGTCCACTCCAGATCTCTCAGACTCACAGACTCATGCTTGCAAATTGCAAACCCTTTCGCTCACTCACTCATGACCGAAAACCACAGAGTCTATGTAAGTTTTAAAGCTTTATTAAAAGTAAAAACAACTAGCTCTGTGTGTACTCGGTAAAAATTTAAATTGTGCATTATATAAAAACATTCATGAAAATCAACTTACATAAGATAAACGGTGAACAGAACGACTGAAAAGTGGCTGATTTCACACATTAATTGTGGGAGAGCCCTCACCTGTTTGGAACTTAAAGTCTTGGAGGGGATGAATCAGTGACAACTCCAACTAATCATGATCTTGCTCTTGTCCATAGAAGGGAAGCTTCTTCCTGTCAGGAGAAAAATGGTGCATGTTATAAGCAAGCATTCATCAGTTGTGCCAAAAAGTGTAGCATCACATGTTATGGTTAAGCATAAATAAAAAACACCCTTCCCTGAATAAAGGGAATTTTTTAGTTTAGACTAGAGAGTCACAAGTTATTAAATTTGTTTATGTAGTACTAGTAAAAAATATTTATTCCTAGACAAAATAGGGAGTGGTGCATATGGCATCTAAAAATATTAAATGTATTTTCTAGGCGTACCACCATCGGCACAGCCATCCACCAGTGCCGGGGCCAGCGCGGAAGTGGGCACTCCAGGGGCGGATGCGGTGCCACAGTCTGCAGGAACTGCTGTGGGGGATGCCACGGTAGTGGCCAGCAGTGATAAGCTATTATATTCCTTACTTATTGAGATTGCAGAGTGGGCTCTCTGCAGGGGTGTATATGTTGTACAGTACAAGTACACTTTACTGTTAAGAAGACTTTTGTCAACCAGGTAGAAGACAGTCACCCTTGACTTCTCATTAGCAATAGCATTAGCGGCGGGAGTTGAGTTGACCAGTAAACAATGGCCCCCTCTAAATTTGACTTCAACTCATCTGTGAAAGTTTTATCGAGAAGCCAAGTCAGATCAGAGATGAACTTCATGGATGGGATGAACGAAAAGGGAAAGAGGGGTGTAAGGAAAAACGAGTGAGTTAAAATTAATGACTGGCAAAGAATGATACGTGTTTTTGAATGCTGCCCGAGGTGGCTGTGACTCTGATGCATGGCCGGTTGAAGGCTGAAGCAAGGATGGGTGGAAGGAGAATGGAAAGAGGACTGCCTGGGTGGGTGAAACAAAAACTGTATATCCTTTGGTTCAAATTCAAATGCAAGTCAAGCACGGATGCATGGCTGGCGGTTTACAAAATAAAATAAAAAGGTTATTTTTCGGTGAGAAAAATTAAGGTTTGTCCAGTTGAGACATTATGAAGAGTGATTGACATTTACTTTGAATGGATGGATGCCGGGATGTCATCTTCCTCATAGATAGCATAGGTGTATGTAGACAGAGTTGACGCTCACTGGATGAAGAGTGTTACTTTGAAGAGCATGTAACACCGCACCTCCGTGCCTGAGTAGCAAAGCCGAGGAAAGAAGTTGTAATTTTTCAGAATACTACCATGACTAGTAACAGTAGTTTGCAAGCACAGCATATATCCGGCAATTACGGGGACCACTCACTACCTCTGTTAAAAAATGTTTTACAACTCTGTCATTGACATTGATGTGTGGCCTATCGTCATCCCATATGTAAGCAAATATCCTGTGAAGGGATAGATGATCATATTATCTTCTTCATTTTCCTTTTGTAGTAGTCAGGGGCAGGCCAGGTTGAAACCTAAATTAATTGAGCAGTAGCCCTTGTAACACATTAGGGCCAGTGCCACCCGTAGTAGAAAAGTTAGAGCTTCACTACCTGCATGTACTGGACTGGTAACAGTAACGCAAAGCTGTGTCATCAATGATCATGCCTTGCATCTGTTTTTCTTGGGTGCAAGTTTATGCCGGCTTCTACAAGTTTACGTACCAATTTCGCTAAACAAGAGAGAAGAAGAAGACTGGTGTACTGTCTGAGTCTAATGTAGTGACTCCATATAGTGATAGTATAATTCCTGAAACTCCCACTAATGTTATAGCAGAGGCTGACGAAGTGGGAGGCTAGATAGATACATGCCACAAATGTTAAGTACTGTGCTTGCAAATTGCTAATGCTACTGTGACACAACTTTCTGCTGAATTATTTTGTGTTAATCTTAAAGAGCATTGGTTACAGTATGTTTTTCTTTCTTCATATAGATACTCCTTCTAAACTAACTAGGAAGGAGTTGGGTAGACGGGCCTTGCAACGGAAGCTGGAGGCAATTGTCGCCGAATATCGGCGACTGGTGGCCCAGGAGGAGGAGGACACACAGTTTCAGTCAACCACAACATCCACGACCTCTGCATCCTCCACCGCTGCCCCTGGGTCAAACGGTCAGTGCAAACCTCCAGCGGTACGGAGCCGCGGTTCGGCAGCCACCCGCCACTGCCGAGCAGCAAAAACAACAGCTGCCCCCCACAGTACCTGCAAGTGCAAGGGTCGTATGCACCGCTTGACCCTGAGAGTGTCCCACCTTGAGCAGGAGGTGGCGAGGCAGAAAGCCCTGCTCAAGGACCTCTGGAGAGAGCTGTGTGACCACCTGGCCAAAGGACACCGCCAGCGGAAGTAGAGAGACTGTCCCTTACCCCTTTTTTAAAGACTTTGGGGGGTGGGAATTGGGCGTTGGGGTTTTTGGACTTTTGGGGACTGATTAGATTCATGGACATTTGTTGGGGTTAGGGAGGGAGGTGGGTCGGGTCGGGTCTTCTTGTGGGATAGTTTATTTTTGTTAGGGCTCCAATAATTATTTTTACTGTTTTGTGGGGGAGGCGGAGGGGGGTTAACTGTATGTTTGTTTTCCTGAAACTTAACTGGCTGGTTGATTCAAATTGTCTAATCACCCAAATTTGTACAAAAGTGCCACTGGCAGAGTTAATGAATTCAATTGTCCTACTACTTTACTAGTACTACCGTAAGTCTCTCCTCTCCTCCTACTCCATTATTCTTCCTCCCCCAAAATGCTTATCTTACCTGTGATTCGTGTTTGAGAATAGGGCTAGGCACAGGGCTGGGTGCATGGCAAATGGCGATTAAAGTTGACTACGGAATCCTGGACAGATGAAATGTCATCGTTGTGGTGGTAGTAGTAGTGGTAGTGGTACACACTGGCAGTAGCAGCATATGAAAAAAAAGGAAATGAAACATTGTGTGGCCTGAGCATAGCATTAGAACAGTAAGATAGATAGTACAGTACACAAGAACAGTGCCATAAATTGTAGCCTAAGCAATGCTAAAGTATTCAAAATATAAGAAATAGTGCTGAAGGTGAAGGACACAGCAGCGTAAGCATTCCATTTGTCACGTGTAGGAGGAGGATGTTGTTGATGATCAATCCACTTGATGGCGCACATGAAATTTTTATTGGATTTGCAAATACTTTGGTGGGTGTGTGTCAAGCAGAATAAGAATAAGAATATATCTTGGGATTCCTTCACCAGCCTTGAAATTGATTTTATGTTGCTTTAACCTTATCCTCCCCAGCAAATATGTGGAATTATTGTTGTCATTTAGTCACACCTCAATGAAAACCACACAGCCTGGGGGAAGAGGGTTAGGGTTTGAAAATTAGATGGGAATGGGGGTTTTTGGGAAAGTTTTGTGGAGAGAGGAAAAAAAACACAGCATGGACAAACAACAAATGAAGAAAAACAAATCTTTTGATACGAAGATATCAATAAATCTTTTAAGGGACATAAAGGAAGTGCACTACTGCATGCATGAAGTTGTTTGCTTAATGGATGGTTAGGTTACTGAAAAGAAGTACTTACTACAACTTACTAACTATGAAGAAACAAATTTGACAGTACAGGGCTGCAGTAATTATGCAATTTCACTTGCCTATCTGCCCTCAGAGAGAATAAACACTTATTAGTACATTAAATTAGTTTTAAAAATAGCAAAGAAACTTATCAAATAGCTGGAGGGATGAATTTGAAGCAGAGAGTAATCAAACGCACAGAGTCACACTCATAAAAGTTCACAACAATAACATTATTTAAAAGATAAGGAGAAGTGAAGAGGGTACTGTAACTGTATGTTGTAGTTGTCCTGTTCAATTTGGGAAGTTGCATGCATCCAGCCATTCCTCTTATTCGCGGTACTCCTCCATTCCATCTGATGGTCCATCGATCAATCTTGGTGACCAGACAGACACAGTGTCCACTGCCAGCCTGGTGGATGCAGAATTGCGGATCGCTAATGGTAAGCCTGAGTTAACCATTTTTCCCATCGCACAGGGTAAAAGCTGGCCTGTAATTGTTGATGGAAAAACAGGAAGTGATATTAAAAAACACCACCGAGAAAAAAATAAAAGGTAAGGTGTGTAGTGCAAAAATAACACTTTCAGTTTCAGAGGCAAAAGTATTACATACAAGCATCATTTCTAAAGTGCGTACTCTGAGTCTCCTTTTCAAGGATAGTAATTAGCACACAGCAGGCCAGGGCCATGCAGATTGTCAGGGCAGGCACCACTGAGTGAAGCAACCTGATGTAGCATACCTCTTTGACACAGACAGACAAAGCATATCTAATTGTATGCAGCAAGCCACATAGCCGCAATTTTACATGAACTGCTGTCTGGACTCTGGCATAACAACACTACACTGGCTCGACCACTCCATACCATGACCAGACAGACATATAGTTTGGCTGTCCGGAATTCGGTTAAAACGGAATCTGACTAAGAGTACCCTACTGGTGTGAAAATCAGCTGACCCGGTTTAAACAGAGTGTCACTGATTTTCTTTGCAGTTGCACCACTTGGCCACTTGATGGAGCCAAAGCATTAGAAGCAAAGCTCCAATTTAGGCCCGAGAACAAAGCAAAGGGAGGACAGGGTTGGCCTATTTGTGTCTTAGTGTGTGTGGAGGGCAAGGAGTTAACTAACTGCAATCCTCCGGCGCACTAGTTCTTGGCGTCTGCAGTGTAGAAAGCCATTCACACTGAGCCACAACAGTAAACTGCGCCGCAGCTTCGTGGGTGCATAAAACACTTCCAGGGCAGTTGACCTGTGCACAAAGCATGAGAAATATGTTGACACATCTGAGACCCCGGGCGCCCTCACCCGAGTTCTGTAACATCAGCTATGGTGTCCACAGCCAGGGGCCAGGATCCCGACACTTAAGCACCACGCAGATCTAGGGCCATCAGCCTGGCGGGCTTACCGGCGCCAGACAGATGCTTATTTTATCGCGCAATTGCTGTTGCCAGCGCTACTGCTAGCGCGCTCGTTTTAACCTACCTGATTTTTGTCTTTTGCTTATTTTAATTTGTAGCATTTTTCCCCTGGTTTTAACAGGGTCTTGCCCCCGTCCTCATTCTGCACATAATTGTCTCCCGCACTGCCGTTTTGGCGGGCCTGGATCCCGGGGGTGGTTCACTGTGGGCGCCATTTTGGGTTGGGCAGTAAGTCTAGCTTTAGGCGCCATCTTGGAGCGTCCTCGCGCTCGCGCCACGATTGGAGAGCCTATTTAAGGCGGACCCAGACTCAAGACAGGTCTTGACAGATGCTTATTTTATCGCGCAATTGCTGTTGCCAGCGCTACTGCTAGCGCGCTCGTTTTAACCTACCTGATTTTTGTCTTTTGCTTATTTTAATTTGTAGCACTTTTCCCCTGGTTTTAACAGGGTCTTGCCCCCGTCCTCATTCTGCACATAATTGTCTCCCGCACTGCCGTTTTGGCGGGCCTGGATCCCGGGGGTGGTTCACTGTGGGCGCCATTTTGGGTTGGGCAGTAAGTCTAGCTTTAGGCGCCATCTTGGAGCGTCCTCGCGCTCGCGCCACGATTGGAGTGCCTATTTAAAGCTCCCCCCTCCCGCGCAGCGGGACGCGCAGGTGTGGACGCCGTCGCTTAGCCGGAGTCGTGCCTGAGTCCTGCCCGTCTGCGCTCGTCCGCGTCGAGGCAGCGCGAGGCAGGGCAGGCTCAGTCTTTTATGTTATCTCAGCGGCGTATTGCTGCTCTTGCCAGGTATGATATCTTACACACGGCCAGAGCTGTTGGCCATAGGTCATTCGTCCAAAGGCTGTGCGTGTAAGCCTGTGGACCCTTTAGTTGGCCCTTACAGCTGCGCCTGTAAAGGCTGGTCTCTTAAGAGCCCAACCAAAATACGATCCTTGGAAAATGTCGCCCCTGTCACACGGCCTCGTGCTGTATCGCGAGATCTCCGTATCTGGTGCCTTAATGTGAGATCTCTTGTAAAGCACCATCTGTCCATCTATGACCTGATAGATAAAGAGGATCCCGATGTTTTCTTAATGACAGAAACCTGGCTTCAGGACTCTGACTCTGCCATATTGAACCTTGCATTCCCCCAGAACTACACCATCTTCACCTCTAATAGGACCACAAGAGGTGGTGGCATCGCTATGGCTGTCAAATCCTGCTTTCCAGCTGAATGGAAGCCGTCAGGACTACCCGCATGTGAAAGCGCTATTTTCAAAATCGCCTTCTCCCATCAGTTCACCTTCAGTGGGCTGCTGGTCTACCGCCCCCCCGGAAATGATTCTGTATTCAGATCCGCATTGGCCGATATGGTCAGTCCTATAGCACTGGGCTGCGCCAATTTTAACATCCTGGGTGACCTTAACATCCATTTCGATAATGGGTCATCCACTACCGTGAGCTCCCTGTTGGCCGATTTGGAAGCTCTCCAACTTACTCAGCTCGTCACCCTTCCAACCCACGCTGGAGGCCATATCCTTGACCCCTTCTTTTCCACACTTGACGGGTTAAGGGTGTCAGATCCAAGGTCGATAGGGTGGACTGATCATTTGCTAGTAGAAGCGTTCTGCCCGGTCCATGACAAGCCTTTTATATCCAAGGAAAGGCCAATCCTTAAAAGGCCGTGGCACAAACTTACGTTGGAAGAGTTCTACGGTATATTAGAGCGGAAACCTCTGAGCAATTTCACTAATGTGGAACAAGGCTACCAACAGTTCTGCACTTGGATCACCGGCGCCTTGGACTCTCTTATACCTCTACGATGGGCGAAAGGCCGGACAAAAACACCCAGTCCCTGGTATAATGAGTCTCTTGCAGAATTGAAAAAATCCTGTCGAAAAACAGAGAGGGAATGGAGACGATCATATGACCCTGCTCTGAAAACTCGGTATTTTACTGAGCTGAAATTTTACCATAGAGCTATTTGCAGAGCTAGAGCTGCATTCTACGCTCATGAATTTGCTACCAGCACCAACCGCTCAAAACTGATTTTCAAGGTACTGAAGGACCTTATGAAAAACAGATCCTCATCAGAGGCGATTTGCACAGATTCACACTGTGATAAATTGGCCTCCTTTTTTGTGGAGAAAGTGGAAAAAATATATCACGGGTTCGACACACTCCACCAGGATCGAGAAGCCATTGTCTCTGATACGTCGGATCATGAGCCCCTGGCTATCTTACCTGAACTGTCGGTTGAGGCCTTTGACAGATTCAGCCTCAGGGTCAAATCAGGCTCCCCTGCGGACCCGTTAAAGCCAGCCTTCATTAATACACTTTCCCTGCTGTGTCGTAACCCCATATTGGATCTCATCAATATGTCTCTGTCTTGTGGAACAGTACCCGCGGCTAGGAAACAGGCAGTGGTTACTCCCATATTAAAAAAAGCTAACTCTGACCCCCGACTGCCAGAAAACTACCGACCTATCTCCCTGTTGCCTTGGATCGCTAAAGTAACAGAAGCTCACGTCAACTCGGTTCTGTCTGAGCATCTGGCTCGTAACCAGATTTTGGACCCCAGTCAGAACGGCTTCCGGTCAGGACACAGTACCGAGACGGCACTACTCTACATCTTGGAACACCTTCGCCAGTTACTTGACTCAGGTCATACTGCAGCGCTTATATTATTAGATCTAAGCGCTGCCTTCGATACTGTGTCCCACCAAATACTCATCCAACGCTTACAGGAGGCGGGAGTGACTGATGTCGCTCTCCAATGGTTTCGGTCCTTTCTGGCTGACCGTACCTTTAAAGTGGCTATACCACCTGGCCAATCCGCCACTTATCCCCTGAAGATGGGGGTACCACAGGGATCTTCGTTGAGCCCTACAATGTTCAACCTCTATGTGAAACCGTTGGCTGGTGTCGTCAAACAGTGGGGTCTTACGATGGCCTCATATGCGGACGACACACAGCTAGCGGTGACACTTATGGAGATCCCGAGGTGGCAGCTCCGAGATTCCGTGCGGGTCTCTTGGCAGTAGCCAGCTGGCTTCGCACCAACTGCCTCCAGTTGAATGCCACCAAAACGGAGGTGTTGGTTCTAGGGAAGCACGCTGAGCTATGGGGTAACCAGTGGTGGCCGTCAGAGCTTGGTGTCACTCCTATTCCAGTGGCTGGAGTGAGAAATCTAGGAGTCTGGGTGGACTCTGCGCTCACCTTCAGGGACCACACCAAGAAGGTGGCTGCCACGTGCTACGGAATATTGCGTGGTATTAGGCCAGTCTTAAAGTACTTTGATCCCCCTACCAGACAGCTTGTAGTTCAGGCCTCAATACTATCTCGGCTGGACTACGGCAGTTCACTGTTGTTAGGGGTGAATCAAGCGGAGGCCTCTAGGCTCCAAAGAGTACAAAATGCTGCGGCACGAGCCATTGTGGGCCTTCCCAGACACTGTTCAGTGTCTGGTACCATCATGGCCTTGCATTGGCTCCCGGTCAGACAGCGAATCATGTTCAAGGCGCTGTGTCTGGCCTTCAAAATTCTGAAATCTTCTTCGCCACCGGCACTTGTCAATCTACTCACGCCCTATGTGCCGTCGAGATCCTTAAGATCTGAGGGGCTTCATCTGGCTGTCTGTCCACGCTTTAAGCTGAGCAGGATGGGTGGCCGTTCTTTTAGGGTGCTAGCGGCAGGCCTATGGAACTCGCTCCCAGTACACATTCGAGCTCTTGAGGATGTGTTCGCTTTCAGGCAGGCGATTAAAACTTTCCTCTTTCCAGTGTCCAGCTAATTCTTTTCTTTATTGTGTGTTATGTTACAGCATCTGTCAAAGCGCCAGGACGCCCCTTTGCTGCGGCAGCTGCGCGCTATAGAAATATAATTAACATAACATAACATAACATAACATAACACCCTTCTCACCAGACTCAGGGTAGGCCACCTGAATGAGCACAGTGAAATTTGAAGCCCATAAACTGAGATAATCTAATATTATGTGCGGAAGTCAAACCCGGGAGCAGGTGGAGATATTATAGAGGCACAGTAATTGCAGTCACCCACCGCCCCCCCACCCCCGCAGCGACAGTCCTGGAGGCACAAAGCGCCTCTGCAGGCCTCACCTCCCCGTTTTTTTAATTTTTATTGTATGAGATCAGCAGGACCCTGCCGCCCCTCTCACCACACGCTGCAGGTCCGCTGCTTCAGCATACCAAACCACGAGCTGATGCAGCAGTCACCAGCGCCACACCAGCGAGTCAGCAAAAGTTTGCCCCAGGTATGCCTCCGAGCACCAAGCAGTGCCCTGCGGCCCCCCGCGAGTCTCCACAGCCAGCTCACCTTCCACTAGCATTGGTGCACAGGACCCCCCATGATGCCGCAGGCGGCCTCAGATCCATCAGTGTAGATCAGTGCCAGTCCTCAGTCGCGACTGGTAGCCGCCATGAGGTCTCTACCGTTGTGCCAGTCCGGAATCTCCTCGCTGCCCCGCACACCTGCCCAAGTCAGGACGAGCAGTCTGACACGCACCCAGTAGGCGAAAAATGCAGCATTTCCGAAAGCGAGTGCCACGCTTGAGTAATGTCTAAGTATCCCCATATACAATTCCGAGGGCCTCAGATGACGCATTCTGGGGTTGCCTGCATGTTGAGACAGACTGGTGTGCATTTATAAAAGGGACGATATGATTGCTGGCAGGTGGAGATGCTCTAAAGAGGTTTGATTTATTGCTGAATGCTTCAGTGTCAGCGTTTCACAGCACTTGCATATTGTCGCAGACTATGTGACTAATTGAAGATATACATGGCTCATCTCTCTGAGAAGTAACTGAGTGTCCCACTGTTTAGTGTAACACAGAGTGCACGGGGCGAAGACAGATAAGAGAATGAGGAGCCGAGGTGTGAATGGCCAAAGGGCCAGAGCAACACCAGGCCCCCTGCCTGGCTCACGTGGGGGGGTGGAGGAGCAATTGTGTTCTGGCGTCTGTCTCACTGCAGCCGCACCTGAGTACTTCACAGATCTGTAAAATGCCATTTTACTTAACGAGGCGTTCTTGTTTTTCACCCCTTCTTAGAGCCCCTGCATCAGACTATGCGTTGATTAAAATTGTGAGTAATATGACAAAGCCTGGGTATGGCGATCAAAGGGCGACAGATTACCAAAGGCTGGTAAGAACGACATTTCTGAACTGGGGCAAGTCATTTGAGGGCCCCTCCACTGCAGGCTTGTTTCTTTAATAGGATTCTTGCGTATTGATGTACCTCTGCTTTTAGTCTGTTGCCTGAGTCGCGTCTCTTAGAACAGAGTTGTGTAGGATGATAACGCAGAGTGATAGATGAAGATGGAAGCCAAAGCCATCTGTGGTGCTTATGACGCCATGTTCCATCTTGCAGAACGAAAGAACACACCAGCTTCTGGGGGTCTAAAGACAAACATGGGCAAAGACAGTTTTTGTAATCCAAGTGAAGTGATAACCTCGGAGACCCGGAGTCCATCTCTCTTTGGCACTTGCCCAGACTAATAAGCCAAAGAAGCAATTGTTTGTTTCAGGTCGAATAAATGGTAGGAAGTGTTACTGAACGGTTTAAAAGCACCAGAAGAAACATGTCACGCAGCTAGTCACCAACACATGATATTAGGCACACAGATGAGAGACATATTTCTTTAGTGCTTACTTCTTTGGTCCTTATTAACTTCAGTGGGCACTGAAACATATGTTTCCTAAAGGTCATGTGCTGAGTGAACTGGAATTGTTGTATGATAACATTGTCCAGGGATGGCAATAGCATGGTAGTAGTATTACTCTGGGTGGGTCTGCTGCACGATTTTTATTTTCACCGTTCAGAATGGAGAACAATGAGCAGCTACCATTTTGCTGAATGGTAAAATTACTGACAGATCCCCATTTCAACAAGTTTATCTGGTGCAAATTCCTCTAGGTAGCTCCAAAAGGGACTTGTGCTCAGGAATATCATGGATCTATGTGCAATTGGCAAATGGCTCTGAGATTTGGTGCAAATTGTGTTTGAAGCCGATTCAGGATTCATGCCAAAACTATGAATGAGCTCCAGAGGAGGCCAACATCTTTCAGAACGACTCGATCAGAGACCGAGCTCCCACTAAAATGCTTCAAATTAGACCAACTCCCTCTAAAGAGTTCTAGAGGGGATTAGAGTGAGGAGCATAGTGCCACCAGACAGAGTCAGTTTTGCACAGTTAAAACTTGCAATGATGTCAGAATTTTATTGAAGGTTGGAAAGCGCTTCATTCCTTTGCCCCAGGACTGCCTGTCCCGCAGGGTTATTAAGGCACTACTTTATTTAAGGGAAGGATGGAATAGTAAAATATTTGGACTCACTGATTACTCACATGCCTGACTAGGAGTGGATAACAAGTTAAACACTGGTTGGATGTATATGCAGGTTGACAGGAGATACTAGGCCTTGGATGACCTGGTTTCAGTGAAATTTGTTAATGGGCATGAGAACATCGAGGATGTCATGTATGCACTTTCTGCAAGAGTCCTGGTTGTCTGCAGAAGTCCTTTCGCCGAAGGTAGGCTTAGAAAGTTGTCCCTTGCTTGGATGGATGGGGCAATGATTAAAGTTGGTCGTTACTGTCGGTTTCGGCATTAAGCAGTCTTTTATCTATTCAGAATGAATGGCATCAACATTGACTTCAGTATGTGCAGGGCAAACATGGGATACATCTGCGGCGCACCACTTGTGTACTGTTACTGTTTTTCTCCAGATCCTGCTGTTTGTTAGAATCCTTTACCAGTGTAGGTTTTAAAACCCTATGTTATTCCGGTTGAGCAGAAATAATAAACACTAGGGAACTTATGTTTCAAAACATTTCTCCAGAGATTCAAAATGCGACAACATTTTGATACGTCTGTCCACTGTAGTGCAGAGGTTGCTCAGACTCCCTTTATTTCATTCACTTTTCCAGTGGTACACGTAGTTGTGCAGGCAAGGTTTATTTATAGGCGTGGGGTATATGTTGGTTTTTAATACAGGTTACAGGGTCAGTATAGGTCAATGTTCAAGAAGAGGTTTGTTTTTTAAGGAAGCATACTTATTTTGTTTACAATTCTTGAGCAGTACCACATGTACAATACCTTTTATCACGTGCTAACTTTTTTTAATGCACACCCATGTTGATAGAGCAGTTAACTTGGTGATAGTGGTGAAAACTAGAAGTGTCTTGTCCTTAAGGTTTCCCAGTAATGACTCCAGATTGTTTCACCGTGGCATAACGTAACCAAGATGACTGCCTTAAAATGGATGAGATTTTTTTTATTGAAGATAGTCAATGGGCCAATGTTACTATGGGGATGGGCACAGTATCATGAGATGGCAGGCAGGAAAAAAAGTACATTGTACTGCATTATTGTAGTTTTTACAGGAAAACATGACTGCTGTAGTGCACATAATTAAAATACTTGAGTCAGAAAACACCCTTGTCTACCAAGTGTTCAGCATAATTAGTTTAGATGTGAAACATCTCCTCGAGAGTAGGCTAGGGGACACTTTTAGTGACTTTGGCACTGCAACATGATCCATGTTAGAATTCTTGCCACTTGGTAAGCAAAGAAATGTTGAGGACCAAATCAGGAAATGTTATTTTACAATGCATGAGAAATGGCTGGCAATGATAAATAGAAATGTCCCTTCACCAACCATGGCATTGGAAGTCAATGAAGCCTCACAGAGGTACTCTGCACAAGTGTTAGATCCCTTCCGTAAAGGGGAATTTTCTCCTGACTTTGAAAAGTACAGCTTCATTTTTGACCGCTTTAACACCTCTGAGGGCATATGCACCCAGTTCAACGCATATGTTTCAGAACCTAGCCCAGAGAATCTCAACCTTCAGGTGCACCAGTATTGACATGGAAAGCTACATCAGTGGCCAGAGATGGCAAATTGTTTACTGTCTGTTTTGGCGTTGCCAGTCTCAAGTGCCAATGTCGGGAGGGCCTTTTTTACAAATAAAAGTGTACATGGGAAGGAAAGAGAGTGCGCGAATGACCAAAGATTCACGGAAGAAATATTGTAAGGTGTACTACAATAAATTCGACTTGTAAAAATGTATTTGGACCTCATATACAGTGTACATAGACTGTCCATATACCATGCATCAATTAAGAAAGCAAGCAATAATAAAAGCAAAGTGTCCATAAACACCGGTAAAACACTGTTTCAGTTGTTTTTTATGGTGCGAAAATGAGTAACCAATGAAAAGCACTGGTTTTTTGAGGTATTGAAATCACTGGAAAACACTGAAAAAACACCACCAGAATTTACCAAAAATAAAAATTGGAAACAGGAAAGCCTACATATAGTTCTGCTGCAGTTGTTGTTGACTGGTTTACCTGTTTGACACTCACAAAATGGCCATAGTTCTTCCGTAAACCGACGATAATCATGCATCCATCCCAGTGGGTGACTGTAAAGAAAAAAGATATTATGTAACTTTGATCATCAAGACTCATCATCATCATGGTATATTGGCAAACTCAATGTTGTTCATGCAGTCGCAGTCTATACACACACAGTGAGTCCAAGGACATTTTGCATATTAAAAAATGCAACGTAGTGCCCCCTGCAGTAGAAGTACAATTTGAATTAAACAAGGTAAAAAAAACACAGAGTAGACTTGAGTTACATTTAGTGTGTAAAAAGATTACATAATACCAGAAGACATATGAATAATTTCATGCACAACAAACAAACAGCAATTGTTTTGATCTGAGCCAGACATCCAGTGCTGTCCACTGCATGCCATCTCATTATTCATTACCTGTTCCACTTTTTGTCCGCATCTTGTCCTTAAAGTGAAGGCCCACAGGGCAGCCTCTCGTGTCAATTTCAGAAGTAACTATCAGCAATCAGCATATAGTCAAAAATTCCAGACCCACTTCTTTTGAGGGGACTCGTCTAAGAAGCGACAGGTTCTTCATTCTGCGTAATCCAGCCATCTGTCTTGAGGGAAATGGATAGGGGGAGTCTGGAGGAGGATAGAGGAGCATGACTGAGTTGTGAACTTGTGAACTTCAGGATTGTAGAGAGTGGCACCTTCAATAAGGAAATAAGACGAAGACAGTGCTGCTGATGGATTTCTTGTGATTAGAGTTTTGTTTTGGTAAAAGTTGCAAAACAAAGAAAGACACACAGGAGTAAAAGTGAATAAGGAGTCAGGATGAAAAAAAGGAAGTCAGTTTCAGGCCTAGATGTCAGGGAAGTAGAGCTCATCCTCAAACTCTGTGAATTGAGACAGGAGTAGGTCAGGTAACAGAGAAGATCTTCCATCACCTAAGTCGGTGACCTCTTCTTCCTGCATGGATTCACGTATTTTGTAATCTGGTGGCATGAATGGATGATTCATCTTGATCATTGTTAACCTCTCCACATTTTTGGGCGAGAGGCGGGCCCTTTTTGAAGTTACAATGGCACCAGCAGCACTGAAAACACGTTCAGAAGACACGCTTGCGAGTGGGCAAGACAAATAATTTAGAGCCATCTTGGTGATCAGTGGCCATTGACCCCTTTTCCCATACCAATACAGCAATGGTTTGTGATCAATGTAGACCTTTGTTGGGTCATCCGGATAGGCCTGCACCATCCACTCAAGGTCATCCAGGGGTGCAGAACTTTGCGTACCATCTGAGGCCTTTGCATCAACACTGGAACGTGCAAACACTTGATGAGTTATCCAATCCGCTTCCAACAATATTATGGCTGGGCCTGGTGCAGGTGAGGATGATGATACGGTTGCTGGTATCGGTAACGGCTGTGAGGGAAAGTGACTGTGGACAGTGAAAGTGGACCTTGACGCCGGATGGTCTGCTGATTCAGTAGTACTTCTGCTGGTTCCTTCAATTTCCTGACGCTCTTTTTCGAACCGAATGGCTGACAGAGCTCGCCAATGATTGTACTTTGAAAAATCTGCTTCATTAAAAGGAATGAATGCTTTGCTGGCCAGTGCCTTTTTGTACCGTGGATCCAGAACAGTGGCACAAATGTAATGTTGTTCTGAATGTATTGCTTTAAGCCTTGCATTGTCAACTAGGTGGCTTAATAAGCTCTCTGCCAACTGATATGCATCTTGTTTTTCAGCATCAACTCAGAACGTTGAAGACTCCGCCTTCAGTTGGTGCTCTAGCATGCGCAACAATGGGATAGCTTTGCGCAAAGTGCAGTCCTTCCTGCTGACTTCACATGTGAAGACCTCAAAAGGACGAATCATGTCTGTCAGGCTTTTAACTAGGTCCCATTCCTCCAATTCTAGCCTCATGTCTTTCATAGATGAACCCCATGCAAAGACATACTCATTGATTACCAAGCACTGCTCAGACACTCAAGCATGTAGAAGGTTGAGTTCCAACATGTTAGCACCTCCTGGATGAGTCCTCTGACTGGCACTCTACGGCCACATTGAATGATCCTCTGCTGCTTCCGGGTCTTAAAAGAATGGCTGAAATGTGTGCAGATTCTTCGGCAGGTGGTCAGTAACTTGCTGATCTTGAAAAACAATGTTAATACTATGCGCCAAAAACGGCACTCTGAAATAACCACCATCATTCATGGCCCTAACGATATTACTGCCATTATCTGTTAAAACATAACCAATCATGCGCTTTCTTGGATGCAGCCATTCAAAGACCTTACTGTTAAACTCTTCCAAAATGTTTACTGCAGTGTGAGATTTCTCCATGGCAAACATGGCTAGTGTTGCATGTTTCCGACTAGCTTCAAAAATGGTGGCAGTGTCAACACCTGCAGACATCTTGTCTCTAACCCCTGCAAAAGAGACCCAGTGTGCAGTGATGCACACATAATCAAGGGCTTGGCAACTGGTCCACATGTCTGTTGTCAGGTGGATAATGTGAACAGCACTCTTCTGCAAAGCTGCCCCAATCACCTCCAGCACATCTTGATGTAGTGCATGAACCGCAACTATGGCAAAATAGGACCGGCTAGGATTCTTCTATTTAGGGCAGACTGTTGCCACAAATTCTCAAAAACCCACCCCTTCCACGAAAGAAAAAGGGAGAAGGTCCAGCGCTAACATTTTAGCCAACTTTGCATTATAAAGATGTGCCATTGGGTGGTTGCGTTCTAATGGCGCCTCCGACCAAAACATGCCTTTAATGGTGGTCTGGACCATTTTCATATGCGATAATGATGATCCAGACTTCTTCAACCCAGTTAGGCTCATTTATGTACTTTTTCGCATTGGTGTCTCTCCCAGACTCTTAGTGTGCCTCATAGATGTTGCTGGGGTAGAGAGTGTGGGCGCTACCACTGCAGTGCTGCTGCTAGGGCTACTGTGTGTAGCAGAAAAAATGTATGTCGCTTCTTCACCTCCCCCCGGCCCTCGTCATCATCAGATGCAATATCAATGGATACATTTGGATTTGTTGTACTTTTGGCTTCCCGGATCTTACTTAGGTGCGCCTCCCAGTGGATAGTGTAGTGTTTTTGGAGATGACCTCTCTGGCCTCCGGTACCATAGTTGGTACCAAGCTTACCCCGACTAACTACAGTTTTACAAATCATACAAACAACTAGGTTTTCCACCTTTTTGCTAATACTAAAGAAGTCCCAAACGAGGGAGTTGAGATTTCTGGTGGTGGTGGTGGAGGTGCTACTTTCAATGCCAGATGAAGTGGAGGATGGACGTGGTCGAATTTGACTCTGTTGTGCACTTACAGTTAGAGCACCACTACTTGCGGTAACAGAGGCCGAGCTGGATTGAGGTCCCTGCCGGCCCTTCTGAAGAGAAAATATGGCAGCTGTAGGTTGTGTTGGTGTAGTAGTTACCTGTGTTGGTGGTGGCACCAGTGCCACACCATCCACATCCCGCTCAGCAGCAATTCGGGATAGGGTAAAAATGTCTGTCTGCTGCATGCCCAATGGGGCAGGAGTGACAACTGTGATGACTGGGTCGTCATCGTCAGACTGTTCATCAGCAGCAGAATACACCACTTCTTCCACTTCTTGTTCGTCGTTATCACTCATAAGTGAAAGCCTTGCGGGAACCTTCCTTTTAAGCTTAGCTACCTTTGTCGGCTCATGGCGTGCCTCCCTTGGCTGCATTGGTGGGTTTCAATCAAGATCTAGATCATCAGAAGGAAGGGGGCTTGAAGAAGAGCTTGTACTAGCCCTCCTTGACCTTTTTCTTGCTGGGGATCTGGAAGACAATGGATCATCAGGAAGAGTGGCTTGCTCGGATGATACCTCCACTTGAATCTCGATTTCCTGATGTGCCCCTACTTCTGGAGGAACAAGCATTGTGGGCAGTTGTGCCTCTCCATGCGCCTCTCCATGCGCCTCTACTTGCGCCTCTCCATACGCCTCTCCATGCACCTCTACTTGCACCTCTACTTGCGCCACTCCTTGCGCCTCTCCTTGCGCCTCTCCTTTCGCCTCTCCTTGCGCCTCTCCTTGTTGCACCCGTGGTTGTCGTTGCGGCTGTGGTTGAACACTCGTCAGATGAGTTACACCCTGCGTTGATTGGATGCTACTTTCTTGTGATGAGTCAACGCCAACATCACTGGTCGATGGTGATTGAGCAATTAAAGTGGCTGCCTCTGCGTCACTCATGGCCTTGGGCCTAACTTGGCGTGGTGGCACTGAGACCAATGAAGCTGAGGTGCTGCTTCCCGCTTGGTCCCCGGCGGACACCGCTGCTGCAGGTGTATTTTTTTTTCCCCAAAATAAGTGTCTGTGGGCACACCAGTCTCCTTGGTAAGTGGCGCCACTTGCTTTTTCTGCTCCTTCTTACTGGCAACTTTCTTTGTAGAGGAGCTACGGCCACCTTTCTTTGGGCCCATCTTCTTCAGATGACAGAACAGCAGGCCGCAGTTGCACGAGTTGCAGAGTTGTCTGTGGCCACATGTGATGTCAGGAGACGTTGTGCTGCACACACCGCAGCAGGACTTCTTCCTGGCACTGATGATGAACGATGAGGATGGTTCGTAGTTCTCTTTGTGCACCTAAAAGCAAAGGAAGCCAGAGGAACATCAGTTAAATAAATGTTGCATATGTCATGCTCCAATTAATATTTGCAACTAGGCATTTATTATTATTACAACACACCCAAAAACAGAAGACCAAAAATAAAAATTGCAATTATTTCTAATAAAAAATGGATGTTTACATTCATAGAAGAGAGACCACACGGAGAGAATTGTTTCATGTACCACTGAGTACCCCTGGGCATAATGGATGAAAGGAGGCAGACTGGGTGCAGGCCTATGGCACAAAGCACACTGCCTGGCTTCATAATGGCCCCTTGACCCCCACCCACATGGCCAGGCCCTGGACCAGGCCTCAAAATGGCCCCCAACCACATGGCCAAGCCCCAACAACACCCCCAAAAATTGAAAAACACACAAAAATCCCCTCATTCCAATCCCATCCATGCCCTAAATTATGTTTAAATTCAAGAGAACCCACAGAAAGACTTGGTCCATGCACCACTGAGTACCCATGGGCATAATGGATGAAAGCAAGGCAGACTGGGTGCAGGCCTATGGCACAAAGCACACTGCCTGGCTTCAAAATGACCCCTTGACCACCACCCACATGGCCAGGCCCTGGATCAGGCCTCAAAATGGCCCCCAACCACATGGCCAGGCACCAACAACACCCCAACAAATCGAAAAACACACAAAAATCACCACAATCCAATGCCATCCATGCCCTGAATGATGTTTAAATTCAAGAGAACCCACAGAAAGACTTGGTCCATGCACCACTGAGTACCACTGGGAATAATGGATGATTGCAAGGCAGACTGGGTGCAGGCCTATGGCACAAAGCATACTGCCTGGCTTCAAAATGGCCCCTTAACCTCCACCCACATGGCCAGGCCCTGCCTGGACCAGGCCTCAAAAATGCCCCTTCCCACATGGCCAGGCCCCAACCACACCCAAACAATCGAAAAACACACAAAAATCACCACAATCCAATGCCATTCATGCCCTAAATGATGTTTAAATTCAAGACACCCCACAGAAAGACTTGGTCCATGCACCACTGACTACCCCTAGTCCTACTGGCTACTGTGGCTTTACACGCACCCCAAAATTAAAAACAAATTCCACATATAACAGTGAGCTATTCAATTCCATGACATAAATGATATTTAAGTTCAACAAAACTCACAGAAACAGTTGCATCATGCATCCATGACTAACCCTGGGCCTACTGGATACTGTGCCTACCCACGATATATTTTTTTTAAAGTTGTGAAAAAGTTTTAAAATTGTAGATGCAGCAACTACAATACCCCAAACAAACAACACCAACTTACTTATGAAATCTCAAATCCAAAAGTAATCCAAAGGTGATCCAAACAAAAAGTCCTCTAATACAAATATCTAGCATCAGCCACAAAAAGTAATCCTTCCAGCTCCAGATCCAAATGAAAAGTGACCAGGATATGGACCAAGCACTGGGAGGAGCCTGCTGGACAGGAACAGGAAGTTGGAGACTCTGGGGCACTTTCTTCCTCCCACCCCCAAAAAAATTGACTCCTTGCACAAAAAAAGTGCAGCCAAATGTCAATCTGAGGATTTATTCTCATCCAAATTATCATTTTCAGAAGGTTTATGCTGCATGCTGTAGATTTCTTGTGCAGAATTGAAATTTTTGCAAGTTCGGGAAAGCGAGCTGTTCAAATCTCCCGCCGGATGTCAGCTGCGCGGCGGATCTACGTGCTCACAAAAGTTTACTCCCGTGATGCGTGATCGCGGGCTCTTATGACGTAGTCGCGTTCTCAAACTCTCGCAGTGCAAGATGGTGGGCCACTATGACGTACTCGCAGTTGAAAAGTCTTGTGCGATCACGCAGCCAGATCCAAAATGGCGCAGCGCACGCAAACCAGGAGGAAAAACAACTCGGCAAACTCAGAATCACGGTAAGTCAACGCCGCGCGCGCAAGATTGTATTTTTGATGCGCGACCAAGCAAAAACATCCGCCAGCTTGCGAATTGTGAATTTTTTCACAAGTTCGCTCGATTTACGGACGCGAAATTGCCAAATATTCGCAAAAAACGATTTTCAGCCCATACTTACTCTAAAGATCATACAAGTTTGCTTAGACAATAAATAAGAAATGTATATTTAACTGTATATTAAAAAAACATAGAGTAAATATCAAATATTTCATATTTCTATAATTACAGTAAATACAAGTAAATAAATTAATATTGACAGAAGGAGCTAAATTTGTACCATCACAGAAAGAAAAACTATTATTATGTTACCTGGGATATACCTATAGCCAAGAAAATGCTTCTACTGAACACATTAATTGGAAACGCACAAATTATTATTCCAATACATGTTATGGGTGAGCAACTACTACAGCTATAGAATTGTGAGAAGTGTTAGAAAATATCAGAGAAGCCAGTACTAGTTTTCAATAACCCGCAAATTCTCAAACATATACTACCCCAAGTACTTGAACATATAATAGGACAATTACCATCAATACTAACCTTAAAGTGCCTGATAACATGTCTTAAAAGTGCAACAAGCGACACCCCACTCACTTCTAAAATGTACAGGGAGATAGACATTCCAAGAAGCCTAATATTAACCCACTGTGAGGACCCCTTCATACTGCATGATAATAAAAGTAATGCAAAACGAGTAGTAATATATTCTACCTCTAACAACTTACTAAAATTGGCCCAATGTCAAACAAGGATGATGGATGGGACATTTAAAATGTGTCCCAAACCATGCCACCAAGTATGCAGCATGCATGGTGAATTTCAACACATGGTCGGACGCCTAGGCGTCCGATCGACCACTGGCATCCAACCGCCATATTCGACCTGCAGTTACATAGCCGAAAGAACACCGTGGTCCCGCCGCAACCGCCAGGCAAATCCAGCATGTCTGAATAATCCAATGAGACTGTCCGAGGCTCGGACTGTCAGTGTAACCACCGGACCAATTCCAAGTTGCCTTACAAGCAGCATGACAATGGCGGTCCAACCACCACATCGGAGCAGACGGAAACAATAGGATAAACGGCCAAAACTCGCCCCTACTTACCTTTACACGTCCTGTGCCGCTATGAAGCCGATCGTACACCTCCTGCTGTTGCTATACTTGCTTGATCACGTCTAAAACCCACACCATTGCAGACAAAAACAATGGTAAGTCATACTACTTCCTATTTCCATTGACTCCTAAGCAAACTGATGCCCCGACATGGACCTGGCAAGGGGGTTTGGGTCCCTTGGTCAAACAAACTTTCCGGGACCCTGTTTGGGAATGTTTTACATGTATATCCCAAATATATCTGTGTGATGCCCTTTTTGGCCAAATCACTCATCCTGCAGAGATACACTGTACAGAAATGGACATGTGTTTACAACTCATAATCAGTGATAGTGATGTGTGCATTAAATTGTGTCACACAACATCACCTCCTCATCAATATCACACCTATTAGTCTCTGTGATACTCACATTGCACACATCCCAGTCTGTTTTGATGTCAAAGATACATCTGTATGGATGTGTCATTAAAGTGAAACTCATCTTCTCTGGTACAACTCTGTATTGGACTCTACCGATCACCCACATGAAAAGGCACTGTCAGTAAATGGGATTACAAAGAAGCAGTGTGAGAAGTATTCTGAGGGCACAATGGAAACACTCTCTGCAGAATCTGTATACCTCCATTAGGGGGAACCCTGAAAGGCTGGTGCCGTGGGACACAATACATTTTGCACACGCCTTAAAACTCAATGTACACAGGGCCTGTGAATTGAAGTATATCAGGGACAACCAATAGCATAACCAAGTGCAATGCATGTGTAGGTAATGTGCAACTGCAAGTCATGAAAGCAAACACAGCACTAACAGCATTAGTCACATATCTAGATAAAGTAGGTGTAAGGTACACAAAGGAAAATGGGCACATGTCCATTCAAAACTCTACAAATGTTTCCCTGCACTATGCTTAGGCCTGCAGGGGTGATCCCCAATCCCCTCTGTTGTGTCTTTAAAAAAGACAATGTACACCCTCAGAGGCAAAGCATTGTGTTTAAGAGACTGCTTAATCTGCTTTATGGTTTAAACTGTTTTTGAAAAGTGTATGTAGGATTCATTTGTTTAAGTGCATGAAAAGCAATATTTTCAGTGGTTTTAGATTTGGGCCTTACCTGCTGCCTTAGACAGGACCTGAAAAGTGTGGATTGAGTATGTCGGTATCCAAGGAGATTCTGACTTCAGGAACAGCTTACCCTGCCCCCCCGGCCATCAGCCTGTGCTTACCGCATTGGCCATCTGGTTCCCAAGCATCCCTGAGCCCTCCTCCTCCCACACCTGCAGGCCCTTAAGATCTGTGTGGGGAACCCCAAGACAGCCACATCCATCTTGTAGCCCAGAATCTCTGTGTGTTCTAAACAGCCCAGTGAGCAAGGGTGGTAAGAACATAAACTTGTAAAGTGTATTCTTGATACTTTAAAACTGTTGTGTTTTTTTAATCCGTAACTGCTTAAACTGAACTCTTTGTTTCTGTGCAATCTGTACTTTTAAAACTGCTGTTTTTTCTACCCATTACTGTTGAATATCTCTTTTAGTTTTACTTGCACTGTGCTTAGGCCAGCAGGGGCAACCGCCCAGTCTCCACTACCCCCTCTTTTGTGTCTTTAAAGGCAACAACATCAAAAAGTCAAAGTACGCCCTCAGAGGCTAAGAAGAGTGTGTTTAAGATACTACTTAATCTGCTTTATTGTTTAAACTGTGTTTGGAAAGAATATTGAGAACTCATTTATAGCTAGAAAAGTAATTTAAGTGTACGAAAGGCAGTATTTTCAATGGTTTGTAGATTTAGATTTGAGCCGTACCTGCTGACTTAAACAGGACCTGAAAAGTGTGTATTAAGCCTGTCTCTATCCAAGGAAATTCTGACTCCAGGATCAGCTTTTGTTACCCCCTTGCCATCAGTCTGTGCTTATGGTCACATGCTCCTTATGTAAGTTTGCTTTTGGACTTTACATCTGTGTTCTGATGGGCTGCTGTATCTTGTGTTTCTATTGGGCTTAGAGTTAGTGTTCTGATTGGCTGGAAAAGTCTAGGGTCTTTTGATTGGTTCATATGGCTAGAGTTGCTATTGGACCTAGGGCTTTGGGTTTTGTTTCTGATTGACTCCTAGGACTAGGGCTGTGATTGACTGTAAGGGCCTGGTCTCCTATTGGCCCTTGGGCTTGGGGCTACTGGTATGATTGGTTAGTATGAGGGTTCCCATTGCCAAAGGGTTTACCTGGTCACTAGGGCTATTTAAGCTGAGGGTTCAGTGCATCAGAGCACGGGTGTTGAGGCTAAGAGTTGAGAGGTTTAGGTTTAGGTTTAGGGATTTATAGAGTGCATGGCTACCCTTGGGCATCCCAGCGCTACGAATGAGGCGAGATAGGGGTGTCAGCAGATGGTTTAGGGGAACAGCAATGTTTTTTAGTCTCTTTTTAAAGGTGGTTTTGCTCTCTGTCGTCCCCAGTTCTGGGTCCATGCTCTTCGATAACTTAGGAACCAGATTTTTGACTGACCTTCCACCAAATCTGGATCTCTTGATTCAAGGGGTGTTCATCAGGAATTTTGATCCTGACCTGAGGTGCCGACGTGGAGAGTGATGGGAGATCAGGTCCTGTACTAGAGTGGGGGCTTTACCGTGCATAGCTCTGTGCGCTAGACAGAGGGCTTTAAATTAAGGGTGGGCGTAGTTCGCGAAGTAGCGCTACGCGAAGCTACGCAAAAGTGCACTTCGCACTACGCGAACTTCACGTAGCACTATGCGAGCTGCGTAGTAGCACGTTCGCACTGTGCAAGATGCGTTTTTAATGATGGCACAGTGCGGACAAGCACCCGGCACTGTGCAATCATTGAAAACGGCATCTTGCACAGTGCGAGCTGTAGTGTTCTGCTGCTCGAGTAGATTATTACTCGAGCGGCAGCTTTCTCAACGCGAACTGGTAGTTTCTCATTGAGAGCGGTCGCGAGCATGCGCAACCACTCACAATGAGAAACCTTACCTCCCAGCGTTGAGAATCTCGCCGGGATGTCATTTTGCTTGCTCGCGGTCGCGAACATGACGTTCAGGACCGCGAAGAAGCAAAAAATGAGCGCTGTACTACGCTACGCTGCACTACGCGTATTCGCACTGTGCTACGTGCAGCTCGCATAGTGCGAACTTGCGCAAACTTCGCAAACTCCGCGAGCGTAGCGTAGTGCTTCGCCCAGGGTTACTTTAAATTTAATCCTGGCATTGACTGGAAGCCAGTGTAACTCATTAAGGGAGGCTCTTACTGACTTGTGTTTCGGAATTCTGAGGAGTAGTCGAGCAGCCACGTTCGGAACTGTTTGCAGCCTGTTTGTGACATATTTGGGAGAACCAAGATATAGTGAGTTCCCATAGTCAAGTCTTGACACCACTAAGGCGTGTATCACTGGTTTCCTTGATTTTTCTGGGAGCAGGCCCAGTATTTTTCTCATCATTCGGAGCTTCCCAAAGCAGATGTTTGCCAGTTTTTTTGCTTGGGACTCCATTGTTAGATTCTGGTCCAGCCACATTCCTAGGTTTTTTATACAGGATTTGGGTGGGGGGGGACCCCGTTTTGCTGGCCAGGGGATCTCTGAGCATGGGCTGAAATTACTGCCTAGGATCATGAGCTCTGTTTTATTCTCATTTAGTTTTAGGCAGCATTCTGCCATCCAGGACCCGATTTTTTCCAGGCAAGGTGCAAGAAGCCTGTGGTCCGAGTTAATGGATTCAGAGATTGATACCACTAATTGTGTGTCATCAGGGTATGACACTATGGAGAGGCCGAATTCCTGTACTATATGGGCTAGTGGACTCAGGTAAATATTAAAGAGGGTTGGGCTCAGGGAGGATCCCTGAGGAACCCCCCAGGGGGCTGAGAGGGCGTCTGAGAGGAATCTGGCCTCCATACATTGGAACATTCTTCCTCTCAGGAAGGATCTAGCCACTTTTTGGCTGTGCCTTTGATTCCAATGTTCGTGAGTCTGCTTATCAGTACCGCGTTGTCCACTGTGTCGAAGGCGGCACTGAGGTCCAGTAGCACGAGTGCAACTGCCCGTCCCAGATCTAGAGTTGCTTTTAGTTTTTCAGTGACTACAAGCAGGGCAGATTCCGTGCTAAGTCTAGGCCGGAATCCCATCTGAGATTGGTGTATGATTGAATTGTCTTCCAGAAATTGTGAAACTGTCTTGTTCACATGTTTTTCCCTGATTTTACCCAAGATGGTAAGCAGTGAGATAGGACTGTAGTTTGACACTGAGGCGGGGTATAGTTTGGTTTTTTTAAGAAGGGGTTTCACAATGGCATGTTTCCCCTCTTTGGGTACTATGCCACTTTCGAGGGATAAGGATATGAGGTGGGAGATTTGGGTGAGCATACTTTTGTGCGGGGGAGCTGGGTCTAAGGGTGATCCTGATTTTATGTTTGATAACAGGTTGCCGATCAGGTCTTCGGTCAGTTTAGGGAAGGAGTGTAGTTCTGGGAGGGGAGGGGACGGTGGCAATTCAGTGGTTTTTTAGGATTTATGGGAGTGAGGGCTTCAGTGGATGTAAACAACATGAGGACAACAGCAGATGCATGTTTGGGCCTGTTCAGGACTGGTCGGGCCTAGGGCAGAGATACTGCCCATTTTCCCATTCACCAGCACCCACCCTACCCCATCTACATCCACAACCACATTAACACACTCACAACAAATTTACTCCACTCATTTACTACAAACAAACCCTACACACATTTCAATGTTTCAGCACCCACTGCAAAATTCCACAAACTACACCCTTACACTCTTCTATCCCAACTACCACACACTTTTACCTTCACTCACAAACAAAAAAACACTCTGTCCTATACCACTAACCAACCAATTCATCACAAACACAACCCAAATACACACAATACATACCTATAACCCATCTAGACACACACTCCCTGTTCTAATTACTTCCTTCAAACAGACCCTTTTCTGTCACCAGAAAACTTATGCTCAGCCTTCCATCTTTTTTATCCACCAACACCCTCCTCTTTTTTTACCCAAAAAAACACAATCACACAACCCTTACACTCCACCACACATGTTATCTCTTTTAACAATCAAATCTAACACAAGTGTAACTCTTGTCTATCCCCTCTCACACACCACAAGTACTCTTTTCCAAAACACACAACCACCCCTTTACCTTGCAGCTTCCACTCACCAACAATACTTTACATACTAATACATCTGGGAAATCATATGCATTATCACCTCATCTCACTACTCCTAAAACAAAACATAACACACGCACACACGAGTACAACAAAATCTCACAACACCTCATAATACTTTCCGTCACAAACTAGAAACATACACCCACTCCAACCTTCCTGACTACACAAATAATACAAACTCTGATCCAACTCCACTGCCAAGATTTATTTTTCCCCCATACCCAACACATTTACAGAAACACAGCAACTATCTTTTAACCGCCTCTCATCCATTGGACAATTATGAACCTTATAACATGATCCACATGCTGTACCACAACACCTAACTCATACACCTTCCACCCTAAACAGATGCAACCAAAATAGGCAATATGCCACTCCTCATAACTTTGCATCTCCATGTCTACTGCACAACAAGGCTCCTCTACAAAAACAAGACAGCTCATCAACTAACTCTCAGCTACCACATACACACACAGGCCCATCAAACTGTCTTCTTAGCCTGCTGGATGGGGAACACGATACAGAACAGCTACATTATTGCTATCCTCATACCGCTAATACCTGCACTAAGGACACAAAACACTGCTCACTTTTGCATAAAACAAAGTCACACCATCACCAAAGCACATTCTTTAAAATGCCTACTAATAAATGCTTGATCACTCTAAAAAAAACAAGCATCACATCAACGACCTCACTGGCACACAACCTGACTTACTCTTCATAGATCAATCATAGATGGGAGATAACATGGATCCAGTGCTGAATGAAGTTATTCCTCTTGGCTATCAAACTATCACAAAAAATCATACACGCAAAAGAGGAGGTGACCTAACTGTTGTATTCAAGCAAACATTAAATATCGCTAAAGCTGACAACATCTCCATACAAGGTAGTGAGGCACTCTTCACCAGATGCAACCCTACACCATCTTCCTCCTGTAACTTCCTGCTCCTTTATAGAGCTGCACCTAATAATGCAACATTCATAGACACACTTCTAGATGCAGTTTCCTACCATTTAGCACTACACTCCAACCTATGCATTCTTGGTGAACTAAAGATTTGGTTTGACGAACTCTATATGCCCCATCTATAAATAATCGTCACTGGCCTAGACGCACTGAACCTACATCAGATCATCCAAAAACGAACACACATGGCTAGACAAATCTTAAATATAATTGTTGCCAATACAAAATTAGTTACCTTTCAAACAATTACTCCAGTCACCTGGCCAGATCACCGTTATCTTGCTTTTCAACATAAAACAACACAAAGTAACACACCAAAACCACCTTATATGAATATACATATCGACCATGGAACAAACTCAGTTTTGAACACTTAGAAACGCAACTAACATCCAGTACTGGTTCTAGACACAACAAATTCCTTTCAAAAACGATATAAGTGGCTACAGGAAGGTTTTGATAACCTAATAACATTAAGAACAACACAACTGAACAAAAGAAAAGAGGCACTTCGGACAAATACAGAGCTGAAGGAGATAAAACAGCAACTTAGAAAGCTGCAACATACCTGGCTCAAAAGAAACACCAATCAAGACAAACTTCACCTAAAGAAACTTAATAGGTTATACAAGATAGCAATCAAAAAAGCTAGGAAACAATACTATTCAGACAGAATTCAAAATGCTAAATGTGCAAATAAAGAATTCTATAAAATTCACAGAATTTCATAAGCCAATTGGCTAGAAAGAGCTCGTCCCATTACTAAAGGACTTTCAAACTGGCAAATCATAACACGACCAAAGCAGACACTATTGAATTACAAAACAAATATAAAAACAAATAAATTAACTTAAAGTACAGTAAGACTTGAAAGTCTGTTTATTAAACACAACTTAAATCTACATATATTACCTTCCTTATACATATATACTGTCCCTGTACTTATGTATCTTTATATGTTTTACTTTACTTCTAATTCAGCATCTCCCATGCACAATCCTATATCTCACCCTATACCACTCTCAATATATCCAGTACCTCCACTCTCTGACCCATCCCAAACCACATTCTGCTACTCTCCCCCAATGCACTACCCTATTTCTCACCCTTTGCCTCTCTCAATATATCATCTACCGCCACTTTCTGGCTCATACCAAAAACCATTCTACTGGAAGAGGTGTGGCGCAGCGGCCAGGGTGCCTGACCCCCTGACCACAGGGTTCATGGTTCGATCCCGGGCTCTGGCGGCAGGTTAGCCCAGCACCATGTGACACTGGGCAATAGCTTGCTTAATCTTCCCAACGGCCCCCAGCGCCTGGACACCTCTCCGGAGGTAGCTGTGCGCTTTACAAATACTGGCATTTTACAATGATCCCCAAAATAACCCTTTCCAGTCTCTTCCCTCCTCCACCCCTCCTTGCACCATCTCATACCTGTTTTACTATTCAGATTTCCTAAACAAGCCTTTTTAAACCCGTACCTCTAACTCTTCCGCCTCCACCTCCCCTTTACACATCCCAAACCTCCTCCTACTGCTATGAGTTCCAAACAAACACTTTCTTGACCCTTCCCTCTTCTATCCCTCCACTATCCTTTTTCAATCCAAATAACAAACACACATTTCCACTGCTCAAATTAATCTCATATATTTATTACTTTACTTCTAATTCAGCATCTACCATGCACAACCATATATCTCACCCTATACCACTCTTAATATATCCACCACCTCCACTCCGACCCATCCCAAACCACATTCTACTACTCTCTCCCAATGCCCTACGCTATTTCTCACCCTATACCTCTCTCGACATATCATCTACCTCCACTTTCCATATCAAACCCCATTCTACTACAATGATCCCCAAAATAACCCTTTCTAGTCTCTTCCCTCCTCTACACCTCCTTGCACCATCTCATACCTGTTTTACTATGCAGATCTCCCAAACAAACCTTTTTAAACCCCTCCACCTCCCCTTTACACATTCCAAACCTCCTCCTACTGCTACCTCCAAAACACACTTTCTTGACCCTTCCCTCTTCTATGCCTCCAATATCTTTTTCAATCTAAATAATAAACACACATTTCCACTGCTCAAATTAATTTCATGTCTCCCTATACTAATTCAACACAAACCCTCTTTGAGTTCCGGAGTAGCGTGCTGCTCACCGAAAAAACGCTTTGGCTGCTCGTCAGGGGCAGTAAGCGCTATATAAATGCAACTACAATTACCATATTTAACTTCAACACATCAAGCACATATCCAACCTACATCATAGGGAGATGTAAGCCCTAAATGATGTTGACAGTGGCCAGGCAAAGCTGAAACACTTACCATGTAACACATCACCCAATGCAATGTCTGACCCATTTGGATTTCATCCCCTATAGACATCCATCCAATATTTCCCCTTGCCTTGTGCAACTCCAGCACTGGGTCCTAGGTCATTACATACTAACCACTTCAACTGGCTCACCAACTAGGGATGAAGCAAACACAACTGTAGTCACATATCACTAAATATACAATAACATCAAAAGTTATAAAAATGATGGCAGAACCAATGTCTTCAAAAGTATGAAAAGATTTGAATGACAGTATGTCACAACAGAATGTAAAAGAAAGGCCAATGGCCAGTACATTGTGGATACATTTCCCACAGCACAATGCTGTGCCACCAAACTTGCCCTTGCTGACACTGCTAGGGAACCTCCTCGCAAAGGGGCATCCATTAGGCATAGCAGACATCTTGAAGGGGCTGGTCGGGATCTGGTTTCCCGGTAGGACAGCATCCTACAACCCAGCTGGTTACCTTGCCCCTGGATAACATTCAGGACTACATTCTGACCAAAGCGATGGTCCTCAGGAGGTCAATAGCCTCCGCACTCAGAGCAGTGGGGGTGACAGGGGCAATGGCTGTGGTGCCTGGAGTATAAGAGACTGCTCCCCTCTTATAGGAGCAGGCCGGACAACTGGGTGGGGGACAACAGAGAGGGTGGCAATGGTACTGGGGGTGGTGGACAAGGATAAAGGTGGTACTGATACAGTGGCATCCACCACCACCCTGGAGGATAACTCTGATGATGTTGAACTTAAGCTGCTGTCCTCTGTGACACTTTCCACACCCTCCTGGTCACTGGCTCCTCCTATGTCTGAGGTCTCACGCCTGGAATCACTGTGACGAGCTGTGTCTCCACTGATGTTGGCTCCTTCTCCTTTGCTTGCCCTGGATGTATTTGAAATGACATGTAACATGGGTTTATTTCAACTGAGCTTCCACACCTGACCATCACAAATCAATCGAAAACATTGATGAAGTGCATATATCACACCAGCCTCATGGCTCACCTTAAATGCTTCTAATTTAGCATTAGCGCATGCATGCAAACAGTTGGTTCCAGTCATGTCATAACCCCAGACAGTCCCAAACGCATTGATGGAGTTGTCTTCACTCCATCCTTCTGTCCATACTAGGATAGCTGATCCCCTTGCATACTTTGGCACTTGTAGTATACCATTGTAAAATGATGTAACCAAACAGATGGATTACATTTTGAGATTTTCACAATGCTTACACAAGGCCCACAGTTCAACAGAACTACCTATTCCTCAATACACATCATGATGTAATGACGGTCAGGTTAAACACCAATTAGTGTTGTGGCAGACATCATGTCACATACAAAATGCTCATTGCACTCTGATGAGACTTTGGACTCCAAATTACATCATATGTCCACTACCTGAAAAGTCTAATGAAAGCTTAACTGAAGTAGTTTAGCTATGTATCACATGTAGCATGTAAAGTTCCTTAAGACATTGAGGTCCAAACATTCGGGATATAGATACTCAGAAGTCACGCAGCACAAGACTTTATATAGCCATATGGACACCCTCAATCCTGCTTGGTACAGGTGATAATGCATTCATAGATTGTAAACCTATAAGCCAATATACTATTGAAAGTTTTAGGATGTTCCTGAATATCTATTACACGAAGATGTAGGATCATTAGAGTCCCAATGGGATGGCACATCATAGCACTCTTTGGTATTGCAAACTCAGATTTCCTTGTAAGGATGAGTGAGGCACTCACATATGATCTCTACAGTTCTTTTTCTCACTTCCTTATGAATTTCACCAGTCAGTGAATGAGTGTTTTAAAACACAATTGCAGGTGAACTATCAACTGGCAGATTTTCCTTGGCCAACATGTAGGCACTAATGCTGATGGCACCAGTGCTGTTTGCACACTCATTTCACTGTATTACCAGTACTTACCAATGGTACTGCATGGACTGTGCACTCTATGTCATGTCACCTGTAATAGGACCACAAGCACATGATAGTCAATAGTGAGCGAACATCACACCTCACACAAGGAAGACATCCTAAGACTATGTTCACATCGAAAGGGCTGGCATGTGTCTCACTGAGAGCTTCCTCTTTGGGGGGCTGTGCGGACATGTGGACTTCTTATTGGGATAGCATACTACCTCAGAATAAGTTTGTGTGGTATGTACTGCCATCACAGGACACACCTTTTGCCATAGGTGGCACTGTAACATAGATGACATTAAACATACCATTGTGTGTGTTGTGTGATTGGATTTAATGTCCCAAATGTGATGAATCACATTTCAAAATATGTTCAGAAGCAACCAACTATCTATACTGTTCATGTGTCAGATGTGCAATAGGCCTGTACAGTGGAAGCAAGACTTAATTGGCAACAGACCTGTGTGGATAAAGGACTGTTATAAGTGAAATACACATAATGACAATGTGGGGCAATGAAAAGAAGTATCAGGTCAGGTGGGTACCTCAGTCACTATTCCAAATATAGTCCATGTAACAGCTACCAGGGCTACTAGTGGTAGGGAAAACCAATTTTTAAGGGTGGGTAAAGAATTCTGCTCTGCCGGCGGAGTTCTCTGAGTTTTGCACACTCCGTGCGGAGTTCTGCAAAACTCTCTGAAGTGATACGGAGCTGTGCTTTTACTCTTGTGTGGCTCACCATCATTAAGTTGGCAAGTGCGAACGAGAAAAATTGCATGCTAGACCTCCTCCCGGTGATATTTCTCAATGGAGGTGGACGCGGCAGGTCGCGACCGCTCGTGTTGTGAAATTGTCTCCTCATGTTGAGGTAGCTGCTGCTCAAGTAGAATATCTACTCGAATAGCAGAAAGAGGCGGCGCCCTCTGGCGCGATGCATAGTGCCATTTGCAGTGATTTTTACAGCATGGGACAAACTCCTGGCACTAAAAATGAGTGCGAACAGAGCCACTTACCACACTCCACCACCCGTGGAACTCTGCGAAGCGGGAGGAGTTTTTTGGTACTTCACAGAGTTCTGCAGAGTGGAACTACGCAAACTCCACCCAGGTCTACTCATATTGGGAACATCCATGAATCTGCAGGTCTACAGGGAGATTACTCTGTGCATCAGTTGTCTTGCCACAGTAACTCTGACCCAGCCGGGGCAATGGCCCAGACTGCCTACAACTCATTGGCAGGTATTGCTCCTGCAAGCTGAGCATACTGTTCCCACATGAACCTCATATTTCCAGAAATTCAATACATAAAAGGGAATCTTCTACCCATCTAATATGTGACCATAAGTCTGTTTGGCACTCTGAAGGGATCTGTGAGGTATAGCTACCTCACAGACAACAGTTTTGAAATCTGATGTAGGCTGAGTGAATTGTGAGACTATACACATGGCTAATGCTTGCCTCGAATGCTCCTAAGAGTATACAGACACAGCTTGTGGTGTAAATCCTATACATATCTTTGCATATATACTATGATGGGATGTAAGAAATCATAATAGGTACTATGAAATGTAGACATGCATATATCTATGCGTGTAACACAAGTAGAATTTAGAGATTATCACACATTACAATGTTAATGTTCACTGTACAAAGTACAGTACCTCATAATCCATTATATGATTTTCCTATGTAGGGACCACCCCATTTCATAAAACACAATATGATTACACTCTGGAACTCAGAGGCCCATTTTTGCCTATGGGAATTGAAAGGAAGAAGTTGAACAGAGTAAACATCTGTATTTGAGATAGTTGCCTGTTCCTCTGGTGAGCCATAGAGCCAGCCATACAGGGAAAGGACCTCTATAAAAAGGGTCTCTAGCACCTCTGGAGAGAAGGGAGGAGCCCTCTCACCTGCTTGACCTGGAATGATGCTCCCAGTGGTGGTACACTACAGCTCAAGTTGAGGAGGTGTTGATAGCAGCAGTGCCAGGAGGCAAGTGAGTTTTTTTAAACCACAACATACATGTACGTATGGGGTCATAGGCATAGAGGCACACACACACAATGATTGGACCTCGACCGCCACTATCATCAACACGAGGTCGACTTCCGCCAGTGGAAGTCATCCCAAATGTTCTATATGCGAGTTAAGGCATTCACCATTTTAGCGGTAGGAAAGACAGTAATTGTGACTATTAAGTGCATTACCACCACTACGAAATGAGTTTTAACATGTTTACATCTGAAAAACGTCCTTCACATGCCAAGTCCAGTACAAAACATCATTTGTATAGTGCATTACTGAACATATAGGCTAAATGTGCAAGGTGCACTGTACACCGCAGTGGGGGTATTTCACATGAAATGTCAGGAAAACCTTAATATAGTGAAAATTGTACTTTTCACAATTGATGATGTGCACAGTTCTGTTACAGACAGTGCCAGAGGGACATTGCATACGTTCGATGTCATGTAACAGTGGCATAGTCGAAGACGCTCTGGATCAGTGAGCGATACCACATGAGCACCCAACCAGAGTAAGTTTGAGTCACTAGAATAAGAGGGGGGGTATTGGTCAATACCTGTACAGACATGTGAATGTCACATTGGGGATTATTGGTGAATGTTTAACAGTAGATAATGATTTTGTGAAATATGTGTGATGCTTCATGAAGCTGCTATGTTTTGTCACATTAGCTTTTGTCTATATATTTTACTCTGAACACTGTGACCAATGTAAAATTGTATTTTACTGCTCACACAGGTACTCTGGGTGAGGGAGGAGATGCCAGCCTCCAGGGTACCGCTCATTTCCAGTCCTTCAGACCCTAAAAGAAAAAAATATGATCCAAAAATGTTGTTTGAATTTTCAAACAATACTGGGTTTATGTCATCAGTTGGGGCCTGACCTCCTACCTCACATCACTTATCCTACATCTATCACACCAATTGTGAAACTCATGTCAGTATTGCATTTTCTGACCACAGGTTCCTTTCAATTCACTGTGGCTATTTGTGGTGGTAAGTCACAATCAATGTTCAGTCATGTACTCCAAGAGGTGCTTACAGCAATGTTGACACACTTGGACAGCTACATCCAGTCCCCCAGATGTGAGGATTTAGCCACCGTGAAGGGTGATTTCTATAAATTTAGTTACATCCCACATGTGATTGGATCCATTGATGGCACCCATATTGCCTTAGTTCCACTACAAGCCAGGGAACAAGTGTACTGCAATGGGAAGCACTTCCATTCTATCAACGTGCAAGTTGTCCTCTTACCGTAATTGTATATCTCAAACATCAGTGCCTGGTTCCGAGGATTTGCACATGATTCCTTCATACTGTGGAACAGCACCATACCCCAGCTTATGTCATAACCACTACTGGAGAAGGCATTACTTGTAGGTAATTGTGATCTGTCTTAACATTGTGTGGGCAATGTCATGTAATACAATCGGACAGTGTGTGACTCCTTGTTGCACTTCTGTCTGTCTTCCATCTAGGAGTCTCTGCATATCCCATACCGCCATGGCTGTTGGCACTGCTGAGGAAGCATACTAGGCAAGCGGAAGTCCGCTTCAATGAGGCCCATGGAAGAACACGGCAGCCACTGGAGCGCGCTTTTGGGCTCCTGAAAGCCAGATTTTGATGTCTAGATAAGACTGGGGAGCCTCCTCTACTCAGCCGGGTGTAGTGTAGTTCCTAGTTTCCCACTAGGCCCTGCGCATTGGAATAACATAAACAGTAGTATCGACGTGGAACTGCGGATATTCCAGGCCTCCACTGACTATGCTAAACTTAATTGGGTTTGTTACCAACTAGCTCAGAGGTCACTGGAAACTTTCTTCTCTGCATGGGAAGTGATCAGCTTCCCTGGCACAGACAAGAAGGGATTCAGTTTTCCAACAACCGTGCAACATGACAACTTTGCTCCTCAGATCAAGAGTCAATCTCTAGGGTCGTGTGAAACAATAGACATGTATTTCACTCAGTCAGATTAGTGCAGTTTACTTTCACGAGATGTAGAGAATAGAGAGACGGGCGTTTGTCAATAAAGGGTTAACATTTATTGAACAGTCTTTCTTCTCGTACAAGAGAAATGTATTGCCACAATTGCAAGACTTGTTATGATAAAAAGTACGTACAGTAAGATAAGAATTGCGAAATAGAACTGTAAAAGCATTGATATGGTTTCTTAGCCATACAACGGTTTAAAAGTAATAAAACATATATACATTCATATATACATTAGTCTAACATACTCAACTGGTGCTTCTAACTAAACCTACCCCAGTGTGCCTGACCTAAGCCTAACACGTGGAAGGGGAGTAAGTGAGTAGCTTTAAGTTAAGTTGGTTTTGCCAAGGTTTGCTTCAAGAATTCTCATCTAAGGGTTTAGTCAACACCATACCTCTGAATAGAATGATGGAGGTCTGGTATCTCCTTCAGGGGGCAACTCGATATCCCAGTCACCCGCGAGGGCAGACCAGAAACGCTGGAGCTCTGTTCAGCGCGTCAAGAGGAGGAGGGGGGACAGCGTCCGCGGGCAGCTGGCTTCTGCTGGATGTCTTCGCAGAGGGACGGCTGTTCAGCTCCTAAGCTCACCGCACCATCATTCGCGCTTTAGCAGCGATAATGGTATCAGTAGCTTCACCACCAAAGGGACAGCAGCAGCATCAGCGTACTGCATACAGCATACAACAGCAATGGGACACCAGCAACAGGGTGCACGACAGCAATTACTTAAGGCAACGTTGGTAGTATTTATACTTGACAGGTGCCTGGTTTGACGTAAGTTTGCTGGACATAAGACGTCAATTAAAGATGTCACTAGGAAGTGATAGCTATCAGTTGCTCATTAGAGTTCCATTACTAATCAAAACACAGCAAGCAGGGATTTCCAGGTTTGCTGAGTTTTTATCTTGTTGAAGAACTCGGAGTGTTAATCTAGGAATATCAGATAGTGACTTCTGCTCTGTCATTGCACTAATTGGTTGCAAAGGAAGTGGCAGAGAACTATTCTGGAATGTGGCTCTGTTCGTGTGAGGCCAGAGATGGCTTTCTGAATATCGCACTTGAACGGTTATGCCAATATAGGGAATAAATGGATTTATAGCCGAATAGGGGCATAAGGTCACAGTATCGATCTGGAACCTAGATAAACACGCCACATCCACTCCACGTTTTCATGTCCATCAAATTACTAAAACTAGAGCAATAGGATGCATGTGTAACATTGCCCACCCCAAAATACATAAATGCATTCGAAATAGGCGTATTTGTAATACGTGAAATTTAGGTACTGTACGTTTTTTGAAGCATAGAAATCATTCAAAAATTATTGCATATGAAATCAATGAACGATTATGCAAAAAGAATTACACATGAAGTATCTCTCAACAGAAGAAGGGCGAGATAAATCATCACATATAAATGCATTGCAATAAATGTGCTAGAGGCTGATGTAATTTTGTTATGTCTCTAGATGTGTTTAGAAATGGAAGTTTGAAGCTTCTGTTCTCTAAGAATAGTTTTTACGTTAAGCAAAGAATTGTTCGTGCCAAAAAAGGGTGAATATTAAAAAATGTCCAATTCAAAAGAATTATTGCTTGAACGGGGAAATAGAGTTCCAACGTTTTTGTTGTTCAAAACTGAAGGCCGAATTCAGAGTTCATGGGAACGCTGTGTGTCGGAAAGCTTCTCAAAAGTTATTGTTTCTGTACGGGTGAGAACATCGTATCAGACAGGCTCTCAAAGAATTGGTCTACAAAATTAGGTGACAGTTCAACCAAATTCGATAGTGCTGTAACTTGGCAGGTGTGAGAATGATTGCTGTCATCATAGGCAGGATCAGCAATGCTCACAGAAGGTCGTACCTGGGTGATGTTGCTTTTGTCACTTGCTCCACTGTTACCACTGTTACCACCTAGTCGTAGTACAGGAGTCTCAACGAATGTCGTCATCAGGATTGGTAGCCGCTGGGGACAACACAATGCGTGAGCCGTTATTGGACTGAGCAAAGTATCGACGTCCATTGGTACTGCTGATGGAAGTGAAAGACAGATGTCCAACACGCACTCATCTCCGCATAGCATACATCGAAGTACCGGTAAGATACAGTTCTGCCATATAGGTCTGAATGAAAGGAACCAGGTCATGTTTAGATCTCTCAGCCTGGCCAATCCAAGGACGTTAGTTATCCTGTCCCGGTAGCGCATTGCTAGGATTGTCTCTTCCATTCCCATGGGAGCTATGTCTGAGTTTCGGCTTGCCATAACGAAGCAGGAGGGTCAAAAATAAAATCCCTGCTACAAGTCCCAAAAATAATGGTATGCCGCCAAAAACAGAGTGTACAAAATTAGGAACGATTCCCAAAATTGCCTGAAAAGGTGTTAGCAGTCCCGTAAAGACTGTCTTAAATATGCCTGGGATGCTTGTGGCACTAGACATGTTAAGGAGTTGGCTGAGCATTTCTACGAAATGCACGGGGCAATTTGTTGATAAAAGTTCATGAACTTCAATAGCTGTCCTTGCAACTAGAAGATCATACGTCTCTTTTGATGACGTTATAGGCACTGTTGTCTGTAAAAGCACAGATTTCATTTTGCTTAAAGTATCAATTCGTATAGAATAGAGATTCAGACGAGGCCAGATGGGAGTCACTGTGTCTGCAGGCCCACTCGGGAACAATGCCTGCATACATCATTTGACCATGGATGTTACACTTACTAGATAACTTTTCCCTGGCACTAGGCCACAACATCTATGATCCGTTCTAAGAATGTAACTCCCGTTTGAAAGTTGCATAAAGAAGGGCTCTATCTGAGTTGCAGGTGTGACTAGCTGGTGGCATGAAAGGTTGTTAGAATTTCCATCACATGCTCCGTGTAAATTAATACCCTGACACAAAAGTATACCGCTTAGTGAATGTTTACAGTTGTCACCACTAAGAAATAAATTTTTGTCGCTGTCACTATAGCAAGAATGTGTGTATGGTAATTTCCATTCTGATTTTACATATCCTTTACCCAATTGTTCATACTGGCCAGCAGGTATGTACTCAAGGCACTTTTTAAATCGGAAATTTGTTATCGGAATTGTGATAATTCCGTGTATTATCCATTCAATGACAGGACTCTCTGACATTGTCAATGGTAATCTCTCGAGTTTTTCGATGCTCAGGATTGTATAGTCTGCTCCTTTCTGTGCCAAACTGATCTGTTTATCAGTAAGGTTAAAAATGGAAAATAATGACGTTGTGTTGATTAAACGCCAAGGCACATAGCCTGAACGAAGATTTTGCAGCGTCCAGCCTAATTCTATAATAGAAAGTAATTGCGACTGGCCATGTTGTAACATTAGCAAGTCTCTATCTATCACATCAAAGGCAGAGGATACAATATTGTCCAACGAATATATTCTGAAAGACAGAGTCATTAACCCATTGTCTACTACAGAAAGTGATTTTTCCAAATTAATACGATCAATTTCTCGTATTTTTTCTGCTGTTCCAATTTGTTTGACTTTCCAAGCCTCGTTGTACGCAGCATAGATACTGGTCGCTATGAAACGCTTTTGACGCTGTTTGCGTGGTCCAAGAATGAAATCGCGCAAATCAGCACCATCTTTTAGTAAAGACAAGTGTTGCTTAATTTCAGCCAGTGTGGATGATGTTAGCCATTCAAGGCAGAGTTTCCCTACACTGTATGTTGTTATAATCCCTGGATGTTGTCTCTGGGAGTATCTCGGGTCTAGTCTGGTCATTTTTAACCCCTGTGTTTTATTCAGGAATCTATCTTGACAGCTGTTTGTGTCAGTAGGCCAGATTAACCACTTTTTCCAATCAGGATGTGTTCTGTTAAAATGTAAAACTTGTGACACGTCTAACTCAATATCTGCAGTTATATTTTCAGGTATTGGCTTTGGAATAGACGGTGTTTTAAGGTCTTTGATCTTAGCTAGGCCAAGACAGGATGTTTGGTGTATTGTGTCATTTAAAAACAACATTTGTTCTGGTATCATGCAGGTTCTAAATAGTGCTTCAAGGCCTTGTACCTGCCAATCTTTTGTACCCCAAATTGTTTTCGTTTCAATGTTATCTTTCCAATAATCAAAACCAAATGTCATCATTTTGTCATAAAATACTTCTGAATATATAAATTTAGAATTTGTCAGCATTGTTTTCATTCCTGTTTTATCTCACAGTTTGTAATAAAACGTTTCTGCATTACTGGTGTTAAACCCTGAGAAGTATTTGAATTTCTAAAAAAATGCTTTAGAACTGCTTTTAGGTGGTGTAGCACAATGTTCCCATTGATTATACATAAAAACATTTCTAGGCTGTGCAGATTTATGCAAGTAATGATCACCATAGTGTGTGTAACAGAATAACTGCTCATAACTAGATGAACCTTGTAAATAATCATGATCTGTGAATCTAGCTGACATTACTAAATCAGACATCATGTCATTAATACTGTTAAAGTCCCAATCATCAGAGAATGTACAAGGTTTTACAAAGTCACTTAAGGAAACCTTCAGTTGATGAGGATACCTCAGGATTTCAACCATATATCTCATAGTCTGTTTTCTCCCATACTACCCCACCAGGTATTGGAATTGCTGTGACATTTACTGTTGACAGTTCTCTTTTCTTCACGTGGGATGATCTGTGTGGTTTGAGGACTAAGTTGATGTTCTGACTTGCTGTGTCCATTCAATTGTAATAAACTTTCCTAAAATTAAAACTAAAATTAGGCATAGTAGGAGTATGAATACCCCTGAAATAATCCAATGCTCAATCAACGGTGAATCCAGATATAATTCTTTGATTTGTTGAAGGAGTCCTGTTGTATTTTCTTTAGAATACTTTTTTGTTTCTGGCATCACTTCGGGGTCGTTTTGATCTTCAGAGAAGTTGTCGAAGTTGGTGAAATAACCCGAGGCAGTTCTGTCAATTGATGGGATTGTTCTTTCAATCTATCTCTCCGTAGCACTTTCTGATGCCACATTAGTGTAGACTGGTGTTGTTTCTTGACGAACTGTTTCAATCTGTGTCTCAAGAGGCACGAGTTCCATGGCATTATTGCATAGTCCTTCATTGTGCACTGCAGGCTGATCGAATGTGATTAGTCTTTCAGTTTGAACCTCTTGGATTGTTGCAAGTTTGGGTATTCTGTTGTTTCTTGGGAGTCCACTGGGCCTACTGTTGATTATAGGCCACATGCTTGTGGTTTTACCAGGTCGATAGACACGACTCTGTTCTCCTTTTTACCAGCAAGGGGCGGTAGCACAACTGATCTTGTTCCGGTGACTGCCAAGACAGGTACTGCTTTTCTGTAAGAAGGCCCAAATTCCTTCTTCACCGCGATCTTTTCTCTGACTAGATCCCCAATCTTTGGAATCCAGACAGGCCTTGCTGGGGCTGTTGCTTGTGGTGCCTCGTCAGTGGTAGATGGCTGTTGCTTTAACTTTGTGTTGCTTAAGGATTTTCTTGTTTCATTCAGTTCCTGTAAAACAGCCAAACGATCCTTTACATCAAAGTGCGTTGTTCTTTCTTGTACCATTGACATCTGACTATCGAGGTCCTGAATGTTCATTCTAATTCCGAACAATAGTTCGTATGGGCTGAAACCTTTTAGAGAATTTCTTGGCAAGTTATTAAGACTAGTCTGGACACTTATTAAATGTTTGACCCACCCAGCGCCTGAACCTAATACCTTCGCTGTTATAGATTGCTTTATGTCACGGTTTTTTCTTTCTACCACACTATTCCCTTCGGGGTGCGACGGACAAGAATACCGCAACCCAATTCCCATGCTAGCCATGGCCTCCTTATAAGCTCGAGAGCTGAAAGCAGGACCCTGGTCAGAATGGAACGTGGTAATTGCGTATGTGCCGATAAAGACTTGCAAATCTTTTATAACCGTTCTAGCGTCAGCCGAGCGCTGGGGGCCTCATTTTTTAAGTGTGTTTAGCCTTAACTATTAATAGGACGCAGGAAGGGGTGTAGGCAGCGTTACGCTGTTTCTGATCGGTAGCCGGTAGCATGGTTCACTACTGCGATCCCTATTGCAGTTTTCACAGTTGTTTGCATATATTTGGTGTTCTACACTCATTCTCGGCCACCAGTATACTGATTGTAATTCAGTCAGCGATTCCTTGATCTCTCTGTGCCTAGGACCCAAACCCATATGTGCGTCTGCTATTAAAAATATTCTCCTGTTCGTGTTTGGAATCACTCTGTCCCCCACTCCAGGGATTCGAGCAAAAGGAACGGAGTTTGCATCGATTACGTATGCATAATTGAGTGGATAGTTCACGGGTAGTGCTGCACAGTCGCCTTTTACGGTCACTTTTACTGCCAGCATGGTTTCCCCGTCTATGTATTTTTCTGTACGCTTTTTTGTGGCTACAGAAGCCGGTTTAGTTGCTTCCGCTGTGGCTGTATTAGCCAATGAATTCCCTGCAACGTGAACGCCATCACGTTGAAGACTCTGTGCGTGAATCACGTGAGTCTTTTGTAGTTCTTTGTGTAAAAGAGCTACCTGTTTCCAGAGCAATTTATGCTTTATTGTGGCACCTGTGTCATCTTTGTAGTCGTTTTCAATCCATCTCTGCAGTTTATTGTTGTAAGAGTTGACGCAAAAATGAGAATCGCACACGATAAGTGTCGGGAATTCACGTTCTGCATTTTCGAGCGCCATCTTTAAAGATCTGATTTCAGTTCTCTGAACCGAACAGTTTCTTACAGATTCAGTTTTTGTTACTTTCGGTCTGAATTTACCGCACAGCCAACGACCTTTAATGATCGCACATGCTGCATCGTAGGATTTTCTCTCTACGTTGAAATGCTGTACAAATCCATCTGTATAGATTATACAGGCGTATTGTGGGAGAGGCAGAATTTCGATTGGCAGAGGATATTCTTCTTCATATTCTAAATCATTCAGTTCTTCGAATTACGGGGCGAAATAGTATTTCACATCTTCCGCTCCTCGAGAATCTATACACTGTATCCATTTCGGATCCAGTGACACTGTAGGCAGGTTTACTGGGCTGAATAGCGCTTCGAAGGCGGATTCCGCTGTGAGGATATTAATCCTTTTGCCGTGTGCTAGTTCTCGTTCATTTGCTAATGCGATTTGCACTGCTTTTACAGTTCTTTCTGTGTGACTGAATGTTTTTTCTGCTTGTGTGTACAAGTGAGATTTTATTGAAATTGGTACCTTTTCTCCCTCATTAGAGGTCAAGTACGTGAATCCGCATCTTCCTGGGATGACTCGGATTACGAGATCACGTGTATTTGTCACGTGTATCTAATTTTGTTTTTGCTAACATGTCTGTTTGCAGTGATCTCAAAATTTCTGTGTGTTTTTGAGTCCAATTGATTTGTTTAAAATCAGGTTTAATTAGTTCGTAGAGAGGTTTAACCCTCTCTGCGTAATTTAAAATGTAAGTTCTTCCGAAATTCAGAAAACCTAGTATGGATTGTAAATTCTTCAGCGTTTTTGGAGCTTGGAGTACAGCGCACTTCTCTAAGAAGTTGTCCGCTAGGCTTTTCCCTTCACTTGATAACTCGTACCCTAAAAATAGTACTGTCAGATGGGCAATTCGAGACTTTTTAAAGTTGAATTTGTAACCCTCTGCTGCGAACCCAAGTATAATGGTGTTCACTCTTTTCAAGTGAGTATCCAAGTCGTCGTCTGTGAGATAAATATCATCTACGTAAGATAATGCTTCATCATCATAGATTTGTAGTAACTCTGTTACCCTAGCTGAGAATAGTCCTGGGCTGTTCTTGAACCCCTGTGGGAGTCGACAGAATTTTTTCTGCGACCCAAATGCTGAGAAAGCGGTCAAATATCTGCTTTCCGGTGCAATGTTTTGACAAAAGAAACCATTAGATATGTCTAATGTCGTTTTGTATTTTTTCCTAACTATTTTATTCATTAGGGCTGCACTATGCGAGTTTTGTACTGCAAATGTTTTACAACATGCATTTAAATGTCTGTAGTCCAAAACTAGACGATATGAATTGTCTGGCTTGGAGACAGGAAACAAAGGATTGTTCATTTGAGAGGTGCATGTTTCAATCACCCCCTGGTATTCAAGTTGATCTAGGATCTCCCTGACTTGTTTTTTAGCTTCTTGCTTTATGGGATACTGCCGTTGGGCAGTTGGTTCACTTTTTAATTGGATTTTGTGAGGAGTTGAGTCCTCATCCCATCCCACATGATTTTTATATAATGCAGGTGCCTGGGCTACTGCCCATTTCCTTGCATATGTATATTTTTTGTGAATCGGAATGTGATTCGAGAAGGCAGGCATAATCACTTCTTCGCCATGAGGGCACTCCCTGACAAACTCTGGGGGCCAATCTTTTTCAGCTAACAGAATATAATAGCTTTTTGAGAGTTTATCCCAAAATAGACCTCATTTTCCTAGTCTTATCACCCTCTATACGCAATGTTATTTCGTATCTTTTATGGGGCTCGCTAAGTCTGGTTTCGGCAGTTTCAACCTGAATGTATTCATTCGTGTCCACTGTCTCCAGATGACTCATCAAGATCTTGCGTGCTATACTGATTTCTGCTGCACTGTCCAACATTGTCAATGCCCACTCCCCGTTTTTCAACTGTGTCCTCAGTATTCTCGGCATGGTTGATTACTCTAATACTGGCCACCTTCTTTTTCTGAAATTGAGATTTTTTACTCTGAGCAGGTTCCTTGTCTTTGGACTTGGTGTGCTCTCCTGGGTCTGACCGTCCTCTTCTTTCCGAATTCTGTGGAAAAGATCGAGAGGGACGTGTATCAATACTTTGATATCTATCAGGTTTTTTCAGATTATCCCTATTTCTAAGGTTATATCTTTTCTCAGAGGGCTCCCGCTGGGGAGACTGGTGTTCTCGAATCGGAGTTCTTTCCCTCCGTCGAGGAGACCTTCCTCTGGACTGGAAAACTTTTTCCTTGGGACTGGACTGTTTATTTCCATCCCAGCTCTTTTTAGGAGTGTTTAAATAATTTTTAATAAATAATTTTACTAACTCTCTATAAGCTTTTGTTAATTCTCCTATGTTAAATAAGAGTTCTTCTTTTGACATTTTTACAATGTCCGGATGTGGTGTGTAGCTGGCTAGAACCGGCCACGTTGCTCCTGGTCTACCTAGTGGACCGAGCCTAGTAATGTGATCATTGTGTTTTAGGGCGCCATTAAACCAGAGCAGGTGCTCTTGAAATTTAAGTGGAATTTCAATCTCCTCGAAAGGAGCGTACTCTTCCGGAGGTTCCTCTATTTTGTAATAGTGAAACTCTTTTGTTGTAGCGTTTGCCGCTGGAAAGTTTATCCATGAATAGAATACCTCTGTCTGCCGATACTCGTGTGCCTCTATCACGAAAATTACTGTACCACCTTGTGGTGTCAGTCCGTTTTCTATAAGTTTTAAAGTTATAGATTTTCTTAAGTGGACCGGGATGATAATTGCACCCGGGTCTGTGTGTTCAGGACCTTGCTGAGTCGCATCTGCTGCGGCCCCAGTAGTTCCGTTTTCTCCTGGCATTGTTAAAATGCAAGGTTTGCAGAGTAGGTCTCCAAGGAGACAAAGATTAGGTGCACAATATTTTGGAACACTGTATCCTTCAACGTTGAATAAACCAGAGCTTTACATAGGAATCTCTTCCTACTAAGGTCGGGCGGATTTTAACCTTTCACCCACTCCAGACGTCTATTGGAGTATTTACGGGAGAAAGGGGTCTGTGTGAAATATGCACAACTGAGTTACTCTAACGTCTTGCGTTAGTTTATCGCCTTACCAAACGTTGGGCGCCATGTAGTGTAGTTCCTAGTTTCCCACTAGGCCCTGCGCATTGGAATAACATAAACAGTAGTATCGACGTGGAACTGCGGATATTCCAGGCCTCCACTGACTATGCTAAACTTAATTGGGTTTGTTACCAACTAGCTCAGAGGTCACTGGAAACTTTCTTCTCTGCATGGGAAGTGATCAGCTTCCCTGGCACAGACAAGAAGGGATTCAGCTTTCCAACAACCGTGCAACATGACAACTTTGTTCCTCAGATCAAGAGTCAATCTCTAGGGTCGTGTGAAACAATAGACATGTATTTCACTCAGTCAGATTAGTGCAGTTTACTTTCACGAGATGTAGAGAATAGAGAGACGGGCGTTTGTCAATAAAGGGTTAACATTTATTGAACAGTCTTTCTTCTCGTACAAGAGAAATGTATTGCCACAATTGCAAGACTTGTTATGATAAAAAGTACGTACAGTAAGATAAGAATTGCGAAATAGAACTGTAAAAGCATTGATATGGTTTCTTAGCCATACAATGGTTTAAAAGTAATAAAACATATATACATTCATATATACATTAGGCTAACATACTCAACTGGTGCTTCTAACTAAACCTACCCCAGTGTGCCTGACCTAAGCCTAACACGTGGAAGGGGAGTAAGTAAGTAGCTTTAAGTTAAGTTGGTTTTGCCAAGGTTTGCTTCAAGAATTCTCATCTAAGGGTTTAGTCAACACCATACCTCTGAATAGAATGATGGAGGTCTGGTATCTCCTTCAGGGGGCAACTCGATATCCCAGTCACCCGCGAGGGCAGACCAGAAATGCTGGAGCTCTGTTCAGCGCGTCAAGAGGAGGAGGGGGGACAGCGTCCGCGGGCAGCTGGCTTCTGCTGGATGTCTTCGCAGAGGGACGGCTGTTCAGCTCCTAAGCTCACCGCACCATCGTTCGCGCTTAAGCAGCGATAATGGTATCAGTAGCTTCACCACCAAAGGGACAGCAGCAGCATCAGCGTACTGCATACAGCATACAACAGCAATGGGACACCAGCAACAGGGTGCACGACAGCAATTGCTTAAGGCAACGTTGGTAGTATTTATACCTGACAGGTGCCTGGTTTGACGTAAGTTTGCTGGACATAAGACGTCAATTAAAGATGTCACTAGGAAGTGATAGCTATCAGTTGCTCATTAGAGTTCCATTACTAATCAAAACACAGCAAGCGGTGATTTCCAGGTTTGCTGAGTTTTTATCTTGTTGAAGAACTCTGAGTGTTAATCTAGGAATATCAGATAGTGACTTCTGCTCTGTCATTGCACTAATTGGTTGCAAAGGAAGTGGCAGAGAACTATTCTGGAATGTGGCTCTGTTCGTGTGAGGCCAGAGATGACTTTCTGAATATCGCACTTGAACGGTTATGCCAATATAGGGAATAAATGGATTTATAGCCGAATAGGGGCATAAGGTCACAGTATCGATCAGGAACCTAGATAAACACGCAGCACGGGATAGAAATGTAAGATCACTGTGGCCTGCTACATGCTCCATAACACTGCCCTGCGACAGAACATCCCTTACATCACAAAGGATGGTGATAGTGGTGAAGAGGAAGGAGTGGACTTTTGTTAAGATGTCATCCAAAACATCTTCTCCTGAGTGTAAGTATGGTGTGAGTTGCTATAATGGCAACTCTTGTTGTGATGACGTAAGGAGGATGTTAATGCTACATACTAGGAATATAAAGCTCTGGCAATATCTGGTGAAAGGTGTTTGTGTTGTTAGAGTAGCTATTTTTAGCTGTACATTTTTTCTTGGACTCTGTTCTCTAGATGTTGACTATGTGAATTGTGCCATATGTATGGTTTCTTAGCTAGTCTATCTGTGTTGGTCTGTTTTAGATTATTTCACCATGGTATCTTCATTTGGACATTTCAGTGTTGCGACATTAGCAGGTATACGATGATGTTCAAGCCTACGAAGTGGACATGAATTGGTCCTGGGAATGTTTGTCACAGAGTTTGGGTGTACAAAGCCAGAACCAAGACAGATTGCACAGCAATAGGATGCAAGTTATGTGGCTCCATTGGACTTGTTACTTGTGGTGTTGTGGTCCAAATGCAATATTTGTGCCATCATGTGATCCAACACAATGTTGTGTTGGGCCTAAATCATGCAAATCTGCCTTTACATTGAACTGTATGTAGTGTATGTAGCTGTTGTTGTGTCTCCTCATTGTAGGCCAAACTGTGGCACATCACTGACATTTGTTTGTGACATTCACCAAATGAAAGCAACACTGGATTGGAATGACCCTGTGGTTGGAAACTGTTTTACTGACAAGCGTCTTTTTGTTTATTTAATTGATATGGGATTCCTTTTGTTATGTAGGCAATATGGCTCCAGCTGATATTGTAGACTTATTTTAATGTTGCCTATTGTAGAAGATATTGTCAGATGTATCCCCTTCAAACACATTGTGAACATCTGCAACTGAATATGTGATCACTGACACAGAAGCATTGAGTCATATCTTATTTGCTATATTTCTGACATCATGTCAGCCTAGGATTTGAACAATGGAATAAAGATGTTATCAGACCAGACACTTGTATGTAAGTGTTATTGTATCATGGTGGTAAGGAGTTGGTGGCAGCTACTCTCACCCCGCTTGGCGCCGACCTCGCACACAGAGCAGCTACGCTGGGCTAACTTAGAAATTTCTCGAGGGAGCTCGAGTTCGTTTTAAATATTTTGCACTTTGTCACAATTCCTGAATACTGATTTTTAAAGTATAAAATGTGCTCCTGGACAGATATTTAGAGGCACGCTGTTTTAAATATTCACTTACTTGCATACATCTAGGCTACCACAGTGGGACTGGTTTCTCTGCCTCCTGACCCCTGGACCGGCACTGCAACCAATCGCGGTGTGTGGAGGGCGGGGCAGAGACGGGCCACACGGAGAGTCGAGCGGTTAGCGCTCTAGACCTCTGCATTTGCAAGGCTATTTAGCCCCTCGTCGGCCCCAGCGCGCAGCGTTGGCGCGCAGGGTGGCGCCTACTCCTGCGCCTAAGACGAGCCAAAGACCAGCCCGTCTGCGCCCGTCCGCGACAAGACGGGGCCAGGTTCAGGAGACTATGACAAAATCCCCTACCAACACGAGGAATCCCTGTACTAGGCGCCTAACCTACACCTCACAGGTATTATTAGGGTAAAGGAACCACTCATCAAATGTATGCGATGTCACCTTACAATTCGACCTAGAAGGACCTTTTACATGCTACACTTGCTGTACACAGTTCGGCCTTGAGGTAGTGGCCAATAGCCATCAGCGGGATCTAGCCGCAAGGTGATGTAAAACACATAACAGTGCCCCAGCTAAGACCACAGAGGACACTCTCCCTTCGGGGAGCAAAAATCTGCTCTGTAACTCGCGCTCGTTGATGAAGCACGCCATACAGGTATGGGACCTGATATCCACAGAGAAGCCTGACCTATGTTTCTTAACAGAGACCTGGCTCAAGCCTCACTCAGTTCCAGCCATCACACTAGGCATCCCGATGGGATATAAGATAACCAGAATGGACCGCCCTAATAAATTAGGAGGGGGAGTAGCCATTGTATATAAGGAGGAGCTAAACATCACAATCTTGGAGGAAATTAGTACCCCGCGGATGGAATTACTGATCTTTAAACTTACCTCCGCATCTAGGGAAAATAGAAGGGGTGCGGTATTGTATTGGCCCCCAGGTTCGAGTGGAAATTTCTCCATCTCCCTTATGGAGGCTTTAGCACCATTTATAGAAGAAAATCAGAACTTCCTACTAGTAGGGTACTTTAATATGCATAGCGACTCAGAGAAATGCATGGAGGCTAGAACCCTCTTAATGGACATGGACTATTTAGGTCTTAAAAAGATTAACCAGGGACCTACACATGAGGCAGGCCATACTTTGGACTTGGTGTTCTCCAACTCACCTCTAACCACGTGTATATCCCCCACCCAGGTAGAATGGACTGATCATTTTATTTTAAAATTCTATACTGATGCTATGGATAAGCCACGCATACAGACCTCCTTGGCCACCAAAAGAAGACCCTGGCACAAATTAACGTTGGACACTTTCCGAGAAGCCTATCAAGCTCCCCTGATTAATGATTATACGGGAATAATGTCAACTGAACTTAAGCGGTTTGAAAATGCAGTTAGCGAAGCGATTAATTACACCATCGCGCTGAAAATATATAAACCCCGTCAGGCAGTCAAGCAAGAAATTTGGTATTCCGAGGATCTGAGACTGATGAAACAAAAAACCAGAAAGCTGGAAAAAGTATGGAGACAGTCTCGGAGGCCGGAGGACAAGCAACATCATATAACCTCACTTAGGTCATATCATAAGGCCATAAGGACAGCTCGTAAAAGCCACATCGCAATGCAACTCACAGAGGCAGGTAAAGACTCTAAAGTTTTATTTAAAATCTTACAAACTTTCACTAAGCCTGCGGCATGCGAGACTGTAGAGGTTGCATCTCAAGATCTATGTGACGGGATCTCACAATTCTTCATGAAGAAGATAGATGCGATCTACGGAAAGATAATGGCCTCAAAGACAACTGAGGTGGTTGATCCTAACAACCTTTCCCACAACAACACACAACAGAAGTCACAAGCTAACTGCCTAAGAAGCTTTCCCCCTATCTCCTTAGAGGAAGTTATTGCTTTAGTGACCGAGATTAAGAGTGGTAGCCCTCAGGACATCATCCCTGCCCGCATCATGCCCATGCTGGCTGAAGTCCTGGGCCCAGAAGTCCAGCAGCTAATCAACCTGTCACTAAGCACGGGAGAGGTTCCGAGGGATTGGGAAAGGGCACTAGTGAGACCGTTGAGAAAGAATACCACCGTTCCTTGGACGGAACTTACCAACTTGAGACCTATTTCTCTCCTTTCCTTTATGGGTAAAGTGATAGAGAAATTTGTTAATAGGCATTTGTCTAGATACATCGAGGAGACAAATGGACTCGATCCATCCCAGTCGGGTTTCAGGCCGAGACATAGCACCGAGACCACCTTGCTGTCAGTCGCAGACGATCTACACATGTTCCAGGATAAAGGTCATTCTGTTATCCTGGTTCTGTTGGATCTGTCTGCGGCGTTTGACACCGTGTCATATGACATCATGACCACCAGGCTTGTTAACATCGGCCTGGAAGGTGGGGCTCTAGCGTGGTTGAGGAGTTTCCTGACAGGTCGCACCCAAATAGTCACCTTGGGTGCCTATCGGTCAGAGGAGTTGAGGATCTCGAAGGGGGTGCCACAGGGCTCTTGTTTGAGCCCCACCCTTTTTAATATCTATGTGGCCCCCCTAGCGAACATCATGAGGTCCCATGGGTTTATCCCTGTGTCATATGCGGATGACACCCAACTCCTCTTTCCTTTTAAATACTTCACGGATGAGGTCAGGAACTCCTTCTCCCAGGGGATGAAGGCAGTGGCCCACTGGATGGCATCTAACTTCCTGCAATGCAATGTTGCAAAAACGGAGGTGATGCTGTTCGGTGAGGCCAAACTCCTGTGGTCCCCCGACTGGTGGCCGCAAGATCTTGGCCCAATCCCAGAGCCCAAGCAGGTGGTTAAAAATCTCGGTGTGCGTCTGGACCAGGAGCTGTCCCTGAAGCAACATGGCAACCAAGTGGTGGGGTCCTGCTTCCATGTCATCGGAATGCTGAGGAAAGTTTTTCCCTTGCTCCCTGACTCAACCAGGAGGACGTTAGTGCAGGCCTTAGTGTTGAGTCGCTTGGACTATTGCAATGGGTTGCTTCTATCAGCAAATGAGGGAGTAACTGCCAGATTGCAGGTAGTCCAGAATACCGCGGCCCGTCTTTGATCTAAATCAGCCCCCTCGCACCCCCTCCAAACCCCTCTTGAACACCCTGTATTGGCTTCCCATTAAGCAAAGGGTGAAGTACAAGACTTGTTGCATTATATACAAGTGTCTCCAGAAGAAAGGCCCTGTGTATTTGTCTAACAGATTTTTCCCCTATAAACCTTTGAGATCCTTGAGATCTAGTGAACAAGCTTTGCTGCAGGTTCCGAGAGCAAAAAAGGCTAGACAGGGTGGTAGAGCCCTCTCAATTACTGGCCCAACGCTGTGGAACAGCCTCCCACTTTCCTTGAGACTTTGCAAGGAGTATCTCCCGTTCAGAAAACAGTTAAAAACCTTTTTATTCCAAAACTAGTGTAAATTTTATATACCTACTGTTATGTGCTGAAAGGTTGCCAAAGGCGCGGAGATACTCCTTTGGGAGGTGATCCTAGCGCGTTATAAACCCGCAAATAAATAAATGGAAGTGATCTAGAGTTGAACATTGTTTACATACAATATAGTCATGCTTCCAGAAGTACCTAGTCTGAGCATTATGAAGTTCACATGGCAGTGCATGTAGATAGGTAGATATGAGAGTTACAACATGAGACAATGAATTGCTGACTAGTGTGTTTATTGAAGTCAACAAGGATAACATAAAAAAGTGTAACAAATTTTAAACATGGAAAACCAAATGTGAAGTAGTCATCCATGGTGGATGAGGCCCTCGCTGTAGAGTCCAAATTGTCTGGAGTCCAAAGTACAACATACTACTCCCATCGGATATGGAAATGTGTCCTGGAATAGTCCAGAAAGCGAATGTGTTGCACACACAGGAACAAATTAGGGTGAAGGTTTCTTACTGGTGGTAATGGGTGTTTTGCCATCCCCGCCTCCTGGGTTTTTGGGTGGACATCCCCTCCTTCATTGGAGGAGGGATCCGCTGCTGCTGAGACATTGGTATCTGCAGACATTTCTTCCTCTGACAGGGCCTCCCTTCCTGTGGCTGCGGCAGATGTTGATGGCCTGGATGTACTTGGACCACAGGAAGGTGTAGATGCAGGTGCAAAAGCCTTGCAGAGGGCTGTGTTTATTTCCTGCAGCACTCCAATGAGGGAGGCCAGGTTGTTGTTGATGCCGGCCACCCTCTGGTATGTGTCCCTCTGCAGCTACTTCATGTCCCAGATTTCAGTAAGTACCTGGACCATCACACTTTGGGAGTCCTGGTAGACTTAGTATTGTAATCTATTTGTGTGGAGTTAAAGTTGGTTACTAGACATTTGGAAACAGTCAATATATGTAGTATTTGATTTGTGGCATTTTGGCGTTAGGGATAAACATGATATCTCCAAAACATAAGCGCAAAAATTACAAAAAGATCTCAAACGCTGGTCATATACACGAGTCTATCCTTATTCCAGCCCAGACTATGTCCAGCCCACAACAACAGACTATAGTTCTGACTCCTCAATAGATTCGAATGCGAGTGGTTCAAGTGGGGGAAATACAAGAAGAGGTAACAGAGGAAGGGGCCGTGGACGTGGTCGTGGTAAGCAGGCGACCCCCACGTATCAAGGATGGCCACAATACTTTCAACATCCTGGACTAGTACCCTACCATAATAACCCTTTCCCACCACCCACACCGCCGATGATGGGGTGGAACCCACATTTCGCTCCGCCGCATTTCCAACAGAACACCTATCGCCAGCCCTTTTTTAGACCAGGACTGACGAGGCAGGGGGAAACGCAAGGGACTGAATCAGGTACATTGGGACCAGTCAGAAGCAGTGGGGGACAATACCCAAAGCAAAATGGGGGAACAGAGAGCAGGCCCAAGCAACAAGTAAGTTTGGTGACAAACTTATCATCTTACAGTTTGAATGACGCCGAAAAAGCTGTTTTAGAAAAAGGCCTTGGGTTCATACCTACCCCGAGCTTTGACAAATTCAAGTTATTGTGTGAGCTCAATGAGTTCTTTAGAAAACTAAGATTGAAGAGTTTCTTTAAGAAGAACAAGGACACTGAAGTCACTGAAGTAATCAAAAGCGATACACCTTTTAGACTCAAATCCAACTTCACCCCTCCGACTCATCTTATACGACCAGAAGTTCTAGCTTTCGAACAGGCTGTTTTACATGAGGTTGAATCTCTATCCTGCCCACCTGTCTTTAAAAATTTGAGAGCAGTGGAATATCAGGCAATACAATCACTGAAGAAAAACAACACTATTGTGATTAAGAGTGCCGATAAGGGCGGAGGCATAGTGGTGCAGGACAAACAAGCTTATGACACTGAATGTAGACCGTTATTGAACAACACTACCAACTACACTATTCTGAGAGTGGATCCCACTGAAAGTCTCCGCGATGAGATTTTAGAACTGGTTTCTACAGCCGAATCAGATGGATGGCTATCAAAACGAGAGGCCGACTTCCTGACCTCATCAACTGGCAGAGTACCATACTTCTATACTTTGCCGAAAACCCACAAGAACATCTTGCCTCCACCTGGGCCCCCAATTGTCTCCGGGATCGGTTCACTATTGGAACCCCTTTCGCAATATTGCGATTTCTTTCTGAAGCCACTAATACAATCGACTGAGACCTACATTAAGGACACTAAAAGCCTTTTAGCCATGCTCAGAACAATCAAGATACCAGAGGAACCCATACTCCTAGTCACCCAGGACATCGAGAGCCTTTATACCTGCATATCGCAGGATGATACCATCAAGGTAGTGGCTGATGCTCTCGATCAGACCCCCTGGGACTTTATAGTACCGAGAGGTTTTGTGGTGGATTGTGCAGCCCTAGCCCTGAAAAGGAATTATTTCGAGTATGAGAACCAAATATTCCTTCAAACAACAGGGACTTCCATGGGCAGCACTTTTGCCCCTTCGGTAGCGGGATTGTATGTTTACAGCTTCGAAAGAAAACACATCCTGGCCCCCACCAACCCATTCTCTGCCAATATCATCCTGTGGCAACGCTACATCGACGATATTTTGTTGCTATGGAAAGGAGATGAAGCGTCCCTACTTCCTTTCTTCAATTGGTTGAATACCTGTGATCCTCACCTGAGGTTCACACATGAATATGCCAGAGAAAGTATTACCTTTCTGGATATCACTATCAATAAAAAGGAACATCTTTTGTATACTCAAACGTACTATAAACCATCATCAAAATAATCTGTTGTTGTTCAGCAGCTTTCATCCCCGTCAGTTAAGGGAGAATCTCCCCTATGGACAATATCTCCGCATAAGGCGTAACTGCAGCGAGCTGAACAATTTTAAAAAACAAGCAGATGACCTGACGGAGAAGTTGGAGGAGCATGGCTACCCGAAGAGAATACTCCAAAGAAGTCGGAAGAGGGCAGTGAATCAGAATAGAGATGCCCTTCTGGAGACATACCCTAAAAACACCCAAGAGGAGGTTCCTTTAACCTGTGTGACCACGTATAACAGTTTGTCTAACGTGGTGAGTCGCAGCATCCAAAAGAATTGGAAGATTGTGACGAGCAATCAACTGAGCTGGGATAAGCCACTCTTTTCCTACAAGAGAGCGACTAGTTTAAAAGACTCTCTAGTCCATACTCGCCCAGTGAAGAAGCAGAAAAGCCAGGATCCTACAGTACAATCCACCTGGGGACAGCCAGCGGTGACAGGCCACTTTCCATGTGGCGATTGCAGCATTTGCCATTTAACCACCCACACCAAATTCCTGAGCTTGGAACCTGGCAAACAATGTGAACAACGGAGTCATACCAACTGTAATACCAGCAACATAGTTTACTTGATCACCTGCACCTGCGGTCTGAATTACGTTGGTATGACCACAAGACGTGTCAAGCTCAGAATTTGTGAACATCGAAGTAGCATTCGATGTAAAAGGAATGCTACTAAGCTGACAAATCATTTCATCGAAAAAAATCATACGCCAAACGACATGCGTTGGACCATCGTGGAACAGATATCCGGTGATGAGAAAACTCTTTTTGAGAAGGAGCAGCGATGGATTCATCGCCTATCAAGCCATCGTACTGTGAAATCTGACAAAATCTATGTACATAGACAGCATTCATTTCACTTCTTCTCCCACTCCTCTCCCTGTGGGCATCATGGATACTGCAACTTATCGACCGTATCACCCTGCCAGTAAGAACCCGTACCCCTATGCGTATGTACAGCCATTCTAGGTACCATGGCCTTTTTACCCATTGGAATCCCCAGCTTCCCTCCTGCGCGTATCTTGCACCCCCTCTCTCATGTATAGGCCATGAAACCCTCTCCCTCTACGCGATCCTGATGTGAAAGGTAACCCTCCTGCTTGACCCAGGCCTTCCCCATTTCCCTCTCGAAGAAGCATCCTTCGCCTCAGCTGACATAGCCCCCCCAATTGTATCTGACTGCCCCTGTTCTCTCATGTACAGGTCATAAGATCTCTCTCTCTCTCTCTGCGCGACTCTGGCCCTGCACGCACCCTGATCCCCCCTCCTTCTCCTCACGTGAACAAGTCATAAACCCTCTTCTTCCGCAAAGCCCTGTCCTTGCGAGTCACGGCCGCGCCTGACCAGCACCTCCTCCCCTTCCATGAATGTCCCTCTGTTGACGAGCCTTCCCTCCACGCTCGATTGTCCACGCAGACATGAATACCACTCCTTTGATGACCCCTACCCCCGAGTCCGGCTGACCACACATGTCCGAGGCCATCGCCTAAGCCAGGGGATACCATTTACTGCCCTTATTGTATGCCTAGCCACCCCACCCCCTGGGCCATGATCAGGCGCACACATCCTACGACACACTCAGCTGCATGATTGCCCTCCCCTCTTATCAGCAGGTCAAGGGTCCCCATTGTGAATGTATGTGGAATAGGATCATCACGAGGATTATAGGAATGTTTTCCTTTTGCGACACACTGACCTGATTGTATCATCAAATGATCAGCAAATGTATAAAAACCAGAGTCTCACGCTCACTTGTTAGAGCACCTCCCGAAAGACACTGTGTTTCGTGTCCGAAATGACTGGCTCTCCTCATGAGAAATAAACTCTGTTCTTGATTCCTGCTCCCAGCGCCCGTCTCTTTATTTTGGTAATTATTCGGAATGGGAACTAAGAGGCGGTTTGCGCCAGCAGCCTGGGCATCGATAGAATTATGGGCTCACTTTCCACAATTGGCGTCCCAACGCGGGGCCCATCAGTGACATAGGGTTCGGTAAGAGAGATCCAGACGAAAAAGTGAACGTCTAAAATGATCGGGGTATGCCTGCCTTGAGAGGGCCCTAGCCCGGCTGCCGATCGACAGAACTTCACCAATTCTGAACGGACCTCTCTTGAGTGACCCATTGTCCTGACTGGAATCCCACAGGAATGCTACATGGAGTAAGAGAACGATCGGGCGCTGGAGGAGGGAGTCGAAGAGCTGTCCGTATGGTCCGGTCCGGGTAAGATTAAGTAGGGTGTTTTTACATCTGATTGGTAGGGTGGCTCTATCCACCTGATTGATTGATTGTTTGTATTGAAAGTCGGTATTTGTATACTGGCATTGTTTGTATTGAAAACCAGTATTTGTATACTGGCATTGTTTGTATTGAAAACCAGTATTTGTATACTGGCATTGTTTGTATTGAAAACCAGTATTTGTATACTGGCATTGTTTGTATTGAAAACCAGTATTTGTATACTGGCATTGTTTGTATTGAAAACCAGTATTTGTATACTGGCATTGTTGGTATTGGTTCATTTAGCTTTGAAGGCTACTTGACATATTGGTTCTCTTGTTGAGAACGAGACATTCTCTGTTTGCAAACAGCGGCGAATAGGAACGTCGTCCCTCTTTGCAGATAGAGAAGGGTAGGTAATGCAGACTTTTTGTCCCCATTATAATTCGTCATGCCTACTTTTCTCCCCACTGAATTGTTTGAAGTCGATTAATAATCGATTGTTGTTCTTTGAGATCTTCCCTGTCTACAAACTGAGACGAGTAGAAATATTCTGTCTTCCTTTTTGGATAGCGAAGGGCAGGTAATGCAGACTTTTGTCCCCGTTGTAATCCGTCATGCCTGTTTTTCTCCCCACTGATTGATTGAAAACCTGGACATTGTTGTTCCAGGCATTGTTTCGCTTGAGGTATTTTCTGTTTGCAAACAACGTGAAATGGAAATATTCTGTTTAGTCTTTGCAAGTAGAAAAGGGTAGGTTATGCCCCTTTGTGAATTCGTCAGTCCTACCCACTCCCCACTGGTTGGTGATTGTGGGGTAGCTCGCATGGTCCGCCCAGGAGACTACTCTTATGGAGGACATATGCTCTCTACTCATGGGCCATTTAGTAGAAATAGACCGACTGGTCCGTCCAGGAGGCTACCCTAGTAAGTGGAAGTACATCGCTCGGTCCGTCCAGGATGATACCCTAATGAAGAAATATATGTTCCCCTTTTGATCGATAATCTCGTTCCACCCCGGACCATTTATTAGAGGGGACTCGTCTGGTCCGTCCAGATGTACCCCCCTAGTGAAAAGGACACATAAAAAAAATGAAGTGATCACCGTTCCCTACTAACAGAAAGCTTTAGCTCGAAACACGCTAAGGAAGAGAAAGAAAAATAAAAAGAAATCAGGCTAAGTCAGTAACCCCCTGATGAGCTTTTGACTTCACCAAAAATAAGAAACATTAGAAATAGTTCGTAGTAAGAAATGTAAAATGGCGAAAAAGATTTGATAGCAGAACATAGCCGCGAGGTAGCTAGGCTTCGTTGCCTGCTCCCAACATGTCTGCCTCATTGCCCGCCCCGCCCAAATAACGGTCACATGAAATAGAAACAACTCAATAGGTACCTACCCCCATTCCGGAAGCTCCCGAAGTGCAACAGGTCCGCGGTTACGCCCATCCGGAAGGCGAGGCCTGAAGGCACGAGGGACCCGCCTGCCCACGGTCAGGAGGAGATGGTGTTGGGCAGGCGGTCCAAAAGGGATGACAAGGACCTCTCCGTCTTCTCCCTTCTGCCGCCCTGCAGGCCGCGGGGAGAGAGGGGGCTGTCTTGCCTCGGCCACCGACCACCCCTCTCTCTCACCCGATCCGGCTTTTGCCAAAGGCCAACGCCAAGGCGACAACGGCGGCGAATCAAGTAGTCCCGCCACATTTCAAATTCGCCGCATGCCATCACCTGCTTGTCAAAGGCCGAAGCCAAGGCCAGAACGGCGGCAAATCAAGTAGTCCTGCCAGATGCCAAATTCACCGCCCGCCGCCGCTTGCATAGGGACAGGCAGTCCCGCCACATTTCAAGCTCCCTGGAGAGTTGGAGGTAGTCCCGCCACATGTCAGAAAAGGGAGGGGGGGGGGGCTGTCTTGCCTCAGCCGCCGACCACCCCCCCCCCCATCATCAATGGCTGGCACGGCCGATATTGAAGACGACGGAGCCGAGGAGCGGCGCGGGGTCGCTGGAAGGGGGAGGTGGCGCGAACGACCCTCCCCCACCTCCCTCCAGGTGGAGGCTTCCAGCGGCACCCCAACACTCTTTTGCTTAAAGAGGGTCAACATCAGAAAGCGGTCTTCTGCCCAGGACGGGCACTCGCTCCATATCGCCTCTCCTCGACCTTGAAGATTCTATAAGAGCCGGGGGGCCCCCGACCCTCTGCATGGGTGCCCCCACCCCCTTACCGGGAACCACGACATCGGTGCAACTCCTGCCGGCACCAGCCTCAGATTAGAAATGGCTAAAATGCAGCCACGGCACAGACTTGTTCAGTTCCGGAGGCACACCAGGATGACCCGGTAGGAGAATTGTTGCCGCCCTTCCCACTCTTTGACTCATGGTCCATATTTGTTAGACTGTTAACCTCAATAGCATGAAACTTTTTGTATTCCCAACGGAAGGCTCTGGGCCAACCATGCAAGACTAGAGCTATCCTGCCTGTGCTGGAACTCGCCTGACCCCACCCAAAATGGCGCCGACACAAAATGAGACTTTTGAATGAACTTTATTGCACCATGACCACGCAGCTTTTTTCCGCGAGATATATATATAATGTTTTGGATAAATGAAAGTAGATATGAAGGATATTGAGCATGTGCTTGGACAATGAATTGACTTAGGGTGGGTACTGATTATGAGTTGGAAAATGAATTGGTATAATTTAGATAAAGAATGAGTATCGGATAATGAATCTATGAATTGATTAAAACTGAATTCTTGATATGCATCATGCCTGCTCTGAAGGAAAATTTTAATACGATTTTACTGCACTGCTGCACTTTATGCAAATGAACTGCCACCGATATCGTTTATTAAAGTATTTTGAAAAAGAAAGCATGGTTGTAGCAGTCGCATTAATGAGTTTTGAATGTCCTCCGACTATGAGCGAAGAATAAGTATGATGAAGGATGTAGACAAAAAGGGATCAGATATTTGACAGCTACAATTATGTATCGCAGACAGCCAGGAAAGGTGTTTTAGGCACCCTTAAAACGACTCCGCAGAAAAAGCCACCTGACCGTCACCCTTGTACCCGACAAAGAGGGTTACGACCGAGTAACTCATGTAGATAGGCAGTTCGTCAATGATTATCTATCTGACATTACTGGTCAAATCTGGGCTTAAACGCCGAGATGGTAAAGAAAGGCGGTACGTGAAGATGGGTCGAGTATGTGGTAAGTAAAAACATTTTCGGGCTACTACATGCTGATGTACTTTGAATGCTGCCACCCCCACCCCTTCTTTTCCCTCCCTTCTGCAGGTCACGTCGGAACGTCGGCTGAAGTGTGGAAGAGCGACGGTCAGACCACCGACGAAAAAGGAAAAGAGGGAATATGTGTGAAGTCGTTATAACGATAGGTTCTTAAAAGAAAAGACGTAGACTTAACATGACTGTTCTTCCTTAGGACATAGCGACTGAGAGGATGGACTGACATAGAAACTGGACAGGTACTGAATGACGAACAAAATTTTGACTAGAAAGGACGTGTTAATTAATGTAACCGGACGTTTGAATAGGTAGGGAAAGGACAAAGAAAATCGTACGTATAAGGGTTGCCACGGCACCACCCGTCTAGGAAGTTAGAAATGTTGCTGATGTTCGAAATGCACAACCCCCTTTCTCACACTCTTGTAGATATAGCCAAGCTGTCCGACTGATCTCCCGATCAATACTTGCCGTTGCCTCAGCCTGGAGAACTTTCCGCCAAAGGAAGGAACTGAAAAACGGTTTAAGATCCGACCACGGGTAACTAGCACAACCAGGTTGATTTCTGATCAACCAACCGAGGTGTGAGTATTGGTAATTGGGGACGCTCGCAGGTAGAACAAGCGAGAAGGGAAAGGGGGGAAGGGCAGAAAGAACTAAGCACTTAGATAAATAGGATAGTAAAGATACGTAGAATACATATAAAAACGGATTTTGTAGACTAACAATTGTTTCCTGTCTTGTGAATGTCTTGTATATGTGTAATATATGTGCCGTCTTCCCTGTCTGAGTTCGTGTGTGTGTAATGTACGAATTTAAGTTTCCCCCCCCGTCTGTATCTATAGGTCACCTGACCTTTGCCGTTCTGTGTTGTGAGCGCACTAAATGACCTATTTTCGTACACGTCTCTCTGTCTCTCTCTCTCTCTCTCACTCTCCACCCCCTTTTTATCTCTTTCTCTATCTCTCTCTCTCTCCTTACATGTCATACGTGTGCGGAGTGGCTCGTTTAGATTGCGGACGACTCTCGCTCTCTATGAGAGTCTCCATATTTTTCATGCTTCTTTTTGATAAAATTGTGCCCCACCGGCACCAGTCCGATTTGGTACGTATTTGAACACGAAGGTGTTCAGCGAAATTGACCGAAACTAAAATGACTGTATCTCGCCATGTTACTGCCTCTCCTTTCTGTAAAATGAATAAACATGAATTGGATAAGAAAGAAAGGACAGGTAAGACGACTAAAGTCCCCCAAATCGGGCCATTTCTAGGGGAACTATATGTCAGTGGCATCCTATGTCTGTTCTTCAGAGGCGAACGCCAAACGCCTAGATTGACACCCAATACCCAGATTACCCCACCCCTTTGCACCCAAGCGCAAGCGCCCGAGGCATCCCCGCCCCACTTTTTGATAGAACCGCTTCCGTTGTCCCAGGTATGAACATAATGACCCTGGGTAGCTGCTGACCCTTGAGGAAATCTTGTTTTGCCCGACCCCCGATGATGGCATCCCCGCCCTGTCTGAAAATGTTAGCCAAGTCCTGAAGGGAAATGCTCTGTAATATTGAATGCAATGTAACGCACAGTTGATGGAAATATCATTTATCCTCACATAAGTTATAAATAGGACAATGAATAGACATGCCATGAACTCGGTAGGAATACTGACATATGCACTGCTTGGTAATAGACCTCTGACTGTGACCAATGAGCGTATCTCCCAACTGCGTAGAATTGAGGGAGGAATTCACATGCGTAGATATCTTCTTCTGCCATTTCTCTAAAACATTGTCTTGTACTCATTCAAAGATTCACGATCACTGGAGGAGATGGGTCGGATGTGACGTACAGCCTGGCTACAGATCCTGGGACACGTGTGACCTCGACCAAAGGTGGAGCTGCAGAGCAACAAGATACGGACGAGACAGCACTTTCGACGTGGAAAATGAAAAATGACGGGCTGCCCTGAAGCCCTCCGTCTGCTAACCCACGTGTGCCTGGAGTCTCCGTCCCCCTTCTTTGGGCCCGATTGATGGGCCTGCCTGCTTGTTATCCTTTGCTCCCTTGGTCCCTTTTGTGTGTCCCAGGAACACTGACCCAACTCCGCTCTCTCTCTCTCTCCTATCAGCTATTTGAACAACATTCACCCACCTTCCCACGTCACCTTTTGCCAAAGGAAAGAACTGCATTCATATGGGAATAGGGTGTTGCCATAGAACTATAGGTGCCGAGCATAAGGCGCCGCCAAACGGACTGTTTAGGGAACAGGACTGTGGTCTAACAGCAGAGGACTGACCGCACCCTGCAACGCGTGAGGATGGAACCGAGCTGGACCCGTAGCTCCATCGCCGGTGCTCAACAGCGCCACCGAAAGTACCCGGATTAGAGCCTACCAGTGATGGCTCGCTGATAAAAAGACACTGTGACGAAGAAATACTGTGCATTGAACTGAATTCCGCTCTCAACTGCCTGGTCAAAACTGTTCATTGGTCACATTTTTTTAGTTAGAAAGATTTGTGCCATGTAATGCGTTTAATTGTCAGGAACACACCGAAAATGTAATTCCCTATGTACCGCAATCCGCCCATCACCTTCACTGCCTATGATTATACGCCACATGTTAGTATTACCAAAATGCTAATTCATCAACGATGCCTGCCTACCTGTAAAGTCGTCAGTTGCAAAAATGATTGCTGCTATGTAAAAAGGGGCGACTGTGAAATCTGACAAAATCTATGTACATAGACAGCATTCATTTCACTTCTTCTCCCACTCCTCTCCCTGTGGGCATCATGGATACTGCAACTTATCGACCGTATCACCCTGCCAGTAAGAACCCGTACCCCTATGCGTATGTACAGCCATTCTAGGTACCATGGCCTTTTTACCCATTGGAATCCCCAGCTTCCCTCCTGCGCGTATCTTGCACCCCCTCTCTCATGTATAGGCCATGAAACCCTCTCCCTCTACGCGATCCTGATGTGAAAGGTAACCCTCCTGCTTGACCCAGGCCTTCCCCATTTCCCTCTCGAAGAAGCATCCTTCGCCTCAGCTGACATAGCCCCCCCAATTGTATCTGACTGCCCCTGTTCTCTCATGTACAGGTCATAAGATCTCTCTCTCTCTCTCTGCGCGACTCTGGCCCTGCACGCACCCTGATCCCCCCTCCTTCTCCTCACGTGAACAAGTCATAAACCCTCTTCTTCCGCAAAGCCCTGTCCTTGCGAGTCACGGCCGCGCCTGACCAGCACCTCCTCCCCTTCCATGAATGTCCCTCTGTTGACGAGCCTTCCCTCCACGCTCGATTGTCCACGCAGACATGAATACCACTCCTTTGATGACCCCTACCCCCGAGTCCGGCTGACCACACATGTCCGAGGCCATCGCCTAAGCCAGGGGATACCATTTACTGCCCTTATTGTATGCCTAGCCACCCCACCCCCTGGGCCATGATCAGGCGCACACATCCTACGACACACTCAGCTGCATGATTGCCCTCCCCTCTTATCAGCAGGTCAAGGGTCCCCATTGTGAATGTATGTGGAATAGGATCATCACGAGGATTATAGGAATGTTTTCCTTTTGCGACACACTGACCTGATTGTATCATCAAATGATCAGCAAATGTATAAAAACCAGAGTCTCACGCTCACTTGTTAGAGCACCTCCCGAAAGACACTGTGTTTCGTGTCCGAAATGACTGGCTCTCCTCATGAGAAATAAACTCTGTTCTTGATTCCTGCTCCCAGCGCCCGTCTCTTTATTTTGGTAATTATTCGGAATGGGAACTAAGAGGCGGTTTGCGCCAGCAGCCTGGGCATCGATAGAATTATGGGCTCACTTTCCACAGTACAGGCCCTAACGATGATATCGCCTGGGGATCGGCGCTACGACGTTAATACAGCTCTAATTACTACACATTAAAGTATTTCGGTCCGTACATTGGGTAGGACCATATTACCTTTAAGTGCCCCACCCTTATTAAACATAATGTTCTTGCATGGGTTCTAACCAACATGCAGACATATTCCAAAAAACCTCCCCTAGTAGAATTTTGTTCCCTTGTGGAATTTTGGAATTTTTGTTTTGCTTTTCTGGGGCTTCTATAGTGGGAAACAACATCCACTTTACAAATGAGTTACGTCTTTTGAATAATCCCAATAACAATGAGGCTGTCATCTAATTATTCTGTTGGATAATTTTGTATGCAACTTGACATACATATAGTCATTGTCAGCAAAGTGTTTTCCTGAGAGGATTCCTCTTCCACATAGCATTCTTTGTTATTTTCACTCTAAATGGATGAGAATCCCACTGTCAAAAAGAAAAAAACCTAAGTTGTATACATAGTTGCATGGACCAGTGCTCGTGTAATTTTGACCCTCTTTTTTCCTAGTATTATGGCATTTAACAACTAAAAGTAACTATCCGATTAAAAATACCCTAGGAGTACTTGTAAGACTTGCCGATTAACCCACCTTCCGACTTTCTAACACACTGAGTCTGAACAATAATAGTATGGCCCCTTTAAAATCTTGTGACGATACTACGACCTAGGCGATCACATGACGTGGTCACGTGCTAAAGTTGGGAAGTACGAAAACAAGCAGCGCCGTCCACTCGGCGTTTCTACCGGGCCGCGGTGGTGCTTGAATAGGTATTCGGCGGTGAGTCGCCTGCACAAATGTAAGTACCGGCATCCATACGAGAGTCCACGATCTAGCATTTCACTGCTAGTTCGATTCTTGTATTGAGACTTCAGCATACAAGAATATATTACTTTAAGTGAGTTGTCCCATGGTTGTTTGTTTATAGATATGCGGCGTGAAGATAACCCCTCACTGCGTTCGCCCAGGAGGACAGATATTGACGTTCCTCCCGTGAGTTTAGACAGAGACCTCCCTGTCTTCCATTTGTTGTTTCAATTTTTGCCTACGGAGCCTTTCTGAGACTCTGCTTTTACGCTAATATCACACAAAAGTGCACTGCTAGCTTTTTGTTTCTTATTTAAATATTTCCACGCTGTTATTCTTGACAACGGTTGGATATTAGGTTTAACCACATGAATTTGGGGGCAGAACATAATTTACTCATTCACAAAATGCCAAACAGGTTGTGATGTCAGATTAAGTTAATCGCGACATTGGAAACACTGATTATTCCATTGATTAATTTTACCCAACTTCACCATGAAGGTGTTTTCTACTGGGTGAAGGGACTGAGTGATATTAATTGGTATTGCACCATATTAATTGAGATCGTTTCATTTTAATTATAGAAACATTTCTCCCTATAGGTACCTGACTCCAGCAAAATTGCTGTTTTGGTTTTGAACGGCTTTTAGCCGTAAGTATAAAGAATACTTAAAAAGACAAAAAAAAATCATTTTCTTTTCACACTAATTCCTCATGGCAGGGTGCACCTTAGGGCGTGTACACCACCGGAGGATCACATTATATGGTCCTGATGAAAGCTGAGCGACTTGGGCTCCAAAAAGCAGACACATGTCGACCAATCTTATTCACTATGGACTAGGGGTCTTTAATAACTGAGACCAACCCTATGGGTCCATTTATATCTGTTTTTAACCAGTGCAAACCGGACTATTAATAAATTAGTTGAAAGTCACGAACTTGCACTTTTTATATAAATTCTTTCTCACTTTTTTGCACTCACTTAGCTTAATTTGGCTTGAATACACCCTCAACACACACAAGAACCAGCTCCGCTGTAAACAGGCGTTGAAGCACACTGGAAAGACATTAGGTCTTTCCAGTGGGAACCCAGTGATGAAGCATGTCACCACTAGGTTGGTGAGTGAGGGTTATTAAATTACCTTGTTTTGTCTTATCCCTCTGTTTCTCTTCCACCTCATGTATTAATTTGAGGTTGTTTGTTTTTTCCTCACTCTTCTGTTGTTTATTGCTAGTAAGGTAGGGGTGTAAGAGTGAATATCCATACCCTTACTCTCCTGTTGTTTTTTGATGACCCTTCTATTACTCTCCAATTCGATTTTCCTCACTAGGAACCGAGTCCTGTTGAACAAAAGGATGG